>NW_027615800.1:0-35136 GCF_965212315.1 Lampetra planeri
AGTAGTCACCCTCTGTGAAAGTATCTCACCTTTGGTCTGAACCCACATGTGACGGGGTCTGGAATGGTCCAGTAGGTCACATCTTTCCATCATTTGGCTCTGCAACCATTACTGTAGTATACTTTAGTAGGTCAGAGTGATGCTGGAGCCAATCTTAGATAAAGCCTAGTCCATCTGTCACAGATGGACTAGGCTTTATGCGTTATGCTTTGTTGAAAACCAACGCTGCTTGGTTTTCAAGTATAAATAAGAAACAAAACTTTTAAAAACGACCAGACCAGTTACACACCAGACATCAGGCGTTCTCACATTAATGCTGTATGCACCCTACTTCCTGTTTAAGCAGATTTGATGTCTGTTATTTAGTGAAATGCAGTTTGGGACATGAGATACTAAATTCTCATCACAGCGGTGAGAATGTTTGCTGTCGTTCATTTATCTCCATTTGTCTTAGCGGTCTAAGGATGGAATCCACTGATTCTGAAATCATAGCTTTTTTTCCTACCCTAAGTAGTTGAATCCTTTCCTACCATCTGGTGTAAGTAGTACATCTACATGCTGTTCAAATGCCTCTTAGTGAAGATCAAACCTTTATCCACATCATCCTCATCATTTAATCTGTCTGTCCTTCCCCCGTGCTCGCCTTTATCTGTCCGGTCTGATAGCCTCTGCACTCGTCCTAGTCGTTTGTAAGACAAGACTTTGCGATCAGTTCTGGGCGACTAAAGTCATTTTTTTTCACCAGCAGCAAATGATGATATTTTCATTATGGTCATTATTGGTTCACAAACCAAAGATAGATAATCAGTTTAATGTCATTAGAGGAGCAAACCAGTAAAAACCCCTCATTTGAGAAGATTCTTACAGATTCTTTTTGATTACCACAATACACATACGCAGTCCACAATGATCAGCTATTTTATAAAACAAATCAATTCATCTGTTGATTATTTTCCTGACGATGAAAATAACTGTTGTTCAATAATGCTTAATCACATATCATGTTGACACCAAACTGTGTCTGTGAACATTTTGAAACAGATCCATGTCCTCTGATGTCTGTGTAGTGGCATCAAGACATTGTGACTAAATAGCCTGTTAGAACAGAAATAGACGGATGCAATCAGGCAAAACTCCCATGTGGTGTAGTTGTCGACTAGAAATGTCTCAGATGAACCGAACAATACGTCTCCTGGTGTCCGTCCTCAGGTAGCTCTCTGTCTTCCCAGTGTGAGCTCAAGCCACAGCAGAGCTTCTGTTTACAAGGTCCTTTTTGACCCGAGCAGGCTCTTATTATTGAACCAGTCGTTCTGGGAACGAGATGGTCCTCCACACTTCACCCAGACCCTCCGCTTCATATTTTTTGCTTCATTCCTTCTACCCTCGTCACACTTATCTTTCTTTGTTGACATTTCTTTTTTTTCCGTTCTATTTTTCTCTTCCTTTCATTTATCGCTTAATCTCAAACTGTCGGGCGCCCCAGTTTTCCATTTCTTGATTGTTGACTCGTCGTCTTGTTCTGTTTTCTTACTCCACCATTTCATCATCTGAACATGCACACAATAGTCAGCATTCTGTTTTCCTCTGGGCCGCTCCATGTGCGTCTCATTCCATTTGATAAAAAAGACATTATTGGTGGATGGAGATAAGCGACAGGCAGTGCTCTGGGAGTGGCAGCAGGACATGAATGACTCAGACTTGGCCTTGTGTCCAGATAGAAGAGGCAATACGACCCACAACAGAGAATGAAAAGCACTAGATTAATGGACCAGTAGTGTTGATTTGTGATGGTAGATGGTTGGTTGGCAGCAAGAGCTTGTTTGACCAAGATGTATACTACATTCCACTCCACTTTCTAGATAGTTGTACTGGATAGTGAAGCCCTTTGTAGTGAAAGGTACATTGAAAGGCACTGTAGTGACAGCTAATGTAATACTACACTACAATACACTATAGATTATTAGAATGTAGCTGAGGGTTTTCCACTGGTTTGTCAAAATGCTCCTCATTTTATCAATATCCTCTTTCCCCTCTGTTTATCTCCTTCCGTTCTGGCTTGAGTGAAGTGTTCTTGACAGCAGTTCACGTCACATTATTCAGCCACTGTGTGTGTGTGTGTGTGTCTCTCTCTCTCTCTCTCTTTCTCTCTCTCTCTCTCTCTCTCTCTCTCTGTATTAGCAGCTGTGACTTGTGTCGCTGGATGTGGGTTTCCTGTTGTGTTCTGCATGGGTTCTGGCTTGTCTGGCTTCCAGAGTACATTTCTAGCCATCATCTGACCCCAAAAAAAGTTCCCTACTAGGACAATAGGAGATTTACCCTTTTATCAAAATTGCAGACATATCACTCCCTTTCTCTTCATGGTGAGTTCCTTCTCTGTGACTTAGTATTTCTCTGTCCCTCATGACCTCACTGCATCCTCAAATGCATCATGACATGACAAACATCTCATGTAGTCGGCCCTGACTGTAGTTTCCCCTGACGGCTAAAGAAGCAGCACTGGTTAATTAGAAATGCTCCATCATAAGTCCTGAATGTGGATGTGGAAGGTCCCGGATCTGAACCTAACCCACTTCTCAGTGACCCTGGGTTTATTGTTTCCATAGTAACGTTACTCTGGACTTCTGACAGAAACCGTCATTAAAGGTGTATAGTTTGCTGTTGATGCTTTCTGTAGAAATTGAAATGCTTGTTACCATAGAGATGTGGCTGTTTAATCAAACTGACACCACTGCGAGCTGATTGGCTGCTGGAACAGGTCACTTGATGTCCAACTACTGCCCACATAGCTCAGATGACGCTTGAAGTCATGACTAATGAGATGAAAAAATGTTCTCCTTCTCCTCATCCATCCCTGTCTGTTCTGTCTTCAGTTAAAAGGGACCAGAGTGTGTTTCCTCTGTTTTAAGGGTCTCTTGAATAATTGACGCGTCTGTAGAGACAAATTGCTTTTTTTCCTGCAAGACATCCTACATTACTTACACTTCTGCTTCTCTCGGCTCATCCCTCTCATGCGCAGTAATTTAAAATATGAAGCAGAAGCAAACGAGAGGGAAAACGCAGCAGCCAGCGAAAAGGTGGAAGAAAGAGGGAAAGATTAGGCTGGAGGAAGAGATAAGAAGATGAGGATGGATGGAAACAGGAATAATTAGAAGAGACGACTAAAGCTACTTAGTTGATTGTTGTGTCATAAATGACATTCTTTATGGTACTATATATGATATATTGGTAATGAATGCCTGATACTGGGGTTGAAGCCCTTGTTGTGTGTCGAGATGTTTGAGGATGTTTGTTACACTGATGTTAGCGTCCCCTGTGGTTTCTCTCACCATCAATCCTTATTTTCCAGCAGCGTCATTGTTTTGTGCAACATCAACAGAAAAACACGTTGATAAAGGGACTCGTTCATAGACTCAGGGGAATTTAGTTACGATGATCAGATCACTTGGATCTGGTTTTTAACTGGAACCGGCTCTTCAGTCCAGAAACTGGAACCTGTGTGGGAGCCAGATTATTTTGGCTGCATTCGTTCCGGACATCAGTGGTGCTGTTGTAGCTGAATCGGAGCGGATCAAAGCTGTTTGTCTTCAGAACAAATTCCTCCAATTACACTCTTCTATCTTTGAACGCTGGCTGAGGACACCATTGATGTTGTCAGCGCTGCAAAGAAAAACTAGGACAAAGAGGGAAAATGGTTTTGGGAATAAAACCACACATTGTACCCACATTGGCTGTTGTTTATTCAAACACATGAATGACATCAAGACTGATCTGTGGCGCTGTGAGTTTAAATGAAGTTAGTCTCATTAAAGGTATGTAGGTAGGGGATTCAAAGCAGGTCAGGCAGTTGGTGCTGACAGAGTGAGGGAGGGGGTCGGACTGATGAGTAGAACGTGAGCACATGTGCACGTGACACTGAAGGAGAGCAAGCACGAGATGCACGATAGAGTGAACTCTCTTGGATAAAAAGGGATTTACTACACAGACAACGTAAAAGACCGATGTAACAACACGAGCACAAACAAATCCACCCCAAAGGCCCTCTGTGCTGCCAAATAATGATCTTTAGGGGAACGCTGTACCTTCTCCCTGAGTCAACTTCAACGTTCACAACACAGCACATGGGAGGGAAGCGTTAGATAAAGTGCTTTCGCCCTGCCTGATGGTGTCCTGCTCCAAAAAGATCCTGGAGGGTGAGGAGCTTTCCCACCGGACTGAACTCTAGACTTGACAGTCAGACTGCAAAACCAGCTGGTGATAACGTAGTGTTGATGGATTACACTGAACAAAACTAATGTCCAACGTGTTTTTCAGTCCCACATGAACGTACATGTTATGATGAACATTGTTCTTGGTTGATGTGACGGATCAATTGTTGACTAAATCCCATCATAACTAATTGTAAGTCGTATTTGAGAGCACATGGCGCCCTGCAGCTCTGTCAGCTCACAGACGACCATATAACCCCAAGTAGGCCCAGTTTTTCCGATGTGCTGGCGTGTTGACAAGCGTCAGTAATGGGATTTATAGTGAACACGGTGTATCAATCACCGGCTATACTGGTCCTAGTGTTTGTAAATGCACATTTACTGGTCTGTGCTCAGTCACTGAATGTCTGTGCGTGACCTTCAGGCCCAGCTGGAAGCTCAGAGAGCCACACAGGACTTCCAAAGAGCCACGGAGGTTCTCCGGGCGGCGAAGGAGACCATCTCCCTGGCCGAGCAGAGGCTCCTGGAGGAGGACACCCGTCAGTTCGACTCTGCCTGGCAGGAGATGCTGAACCATGCCACCCAGCGCGTGAGAGGTTTTTCTATGTAGAGAACACAAGTTCTGTTTTACCAGACCACTGATGTTCCACCGTGGCTGCAGGTGATGGAGGCGGAGCACGAGAAGACGAGAAGTGAGCAGGTGCACAAGGAGACAGCGGCCAAATACACGGTGGCCATCAGCCGCATGAAGCAGCTGGAGAAGAAACTCAAACGTACCATCAGCAAGTCCAAGTAAGAGCAGCATGGGAAGAAGGACAAACACACTCGAACCTTCTCGTTGTTCCACAGCACGCTGCCCTCTTTTGCTCCATTTACACACCTTCACCACATTCACTCAGTTTCTCCCACATTTGCACCAAGCACCTGAAAGCAGCATCTCACAACACTTTTAGCTAGAATATGGCGACTTCCTGTCCGTCAGGATGGACAGAATGGTTTCCGTCAGGTGGGTTGAACCAGCGCCATCTCCCTCCTATTTGGCCTCCTCCTCTAGGGTTGCCATGGCGATGAAGTGCATAATGCTCCTTTCTGGGTTTCTCTGTACTTTTCCCCTTGTGTCTAATGTGGTTGCTCTCTTCTCAGGCCGTACTTTGAGATGAAGGCGAGGTACTACCTTCAGCTGGAGGTACGTGTCTGCTGCTTCTGTCAAGTTTGACGGTGACGTAGAAGTATCAGTATGAAGAGCGTTCTCAGTACCAGTACTTCACTAGAGGTTGAGGCAGACAAAGTTGGTGTTGGTGTATTTTTATGTGGCATCAGCTCGTTGTCTGTCGGCCTCTTTCTGGTCAGACCTGAAAAAGACGGTGGACGAGCGTCAGGCCATGCTCTCTCAGGCCAAAGGCGAGTACAAGACGGCACTGAGGAACCTGGAGATGATCTCCGACGAGATCCATGAGCGCCGGCGGAACTCTGCCATGGGCCCCCGCGGGCGCGAGGTGTTGGCGCCGAGGGCGACAGCATGTCTGGGGATGAAATCTCCAGCTTCAAGTTGGAGTCGGATGTGATTTCCAGTGAGTATACTTCTTGGTCTTCTTTGTTCTCAATCAGCAGCTGCAGTCGATGGGTAGCTGTGTGTTTAAAGCACGACGCGGGGCGAAGAACCGCTGCTGCCAATCGGGTGTTGCCAGGTTGCACCGCAGATGGATATTAGAAATGTTCAACACGAGCCAGACTACGTGTGCTTTAAACGGTTTTAACGTACGGCTGCCAGCCAATCAGAAAAGAGTATTCACAATGGCCGCGAATCGGCAGGTTAATCCATGCGTATGTGTGCGTTAAATGGTTTTCAGGCACGACACGGGGGGTGAAGAACCACGTGACACAGACACATGGTGGATTCACCCCCTACACAATGTCGTTGGCCAAAGACACAGAAATGGGATCATTCATTCAGGTTTTCATGCTTTACTGTGTCATTTTTCACTTGAGGTTTATCTTTTTTTTTTTGCAGCATCTCACTTGCCAGAAATCTGTTACTCTCCAATCAAGTTGACAGAAATGTTCAAATCATCCCTTTAGCTTGTTGTCCTTGTCACGTCCAGATGTTGTTACACCCGACAGCTGTTTACCATCGTACCATTAGAAAAGTTCACCTGAGCCGAAGTACGTGTGCATTCAGTGGTTCTGGCCAATCAGAGAAGAGTATTCCCCCAGACCAGCTCTGATGTGTGTGTCTGTCACCTCTTTCGCCCTCCCTACCTGTTTCTCATTCTCTCCCTCCATCCTCCCAGTGACGTCAGAAGTCTTCGATGAAGAGGTGGGCGGCGGCAGCGTCGTCATGTTGGAGGAAGACTCTGAGACTCATTCCACGTGCAGCCTGGGTTCCTCTCCCCAGCAGCCCTCAGGAGCTGCTGTCACCCTGTCCCTTCACCTCCTCCACCTCCTCCTCCACCTGTCCGTCACCGACGCCTTCCTCCTCCCTAAGCTTCCCGGCGCCTCCGCCCAGGCCCTGCAGTCTGGACCTTCCGAGCACCGTGTCGCTGTCAGACTTCGGTCTCATCTCACCTGTGCTCGGCCCTCGCAGCGAGTGCAGCGGAGCGTCGTCGCCTGAGTGCGACGTGGGAGAGAGGTGAGTGAAGTGATGAAAGTAGAAGCACAGGGAGCTGTGGATGTTTGTCTGGGTGGAGGATCGTCCTGCTGCCATTAGTCAGCGTGGCGGCGAGCTCCAGCTTCAGACCAAACATGTCTGAAATTGGAGTGTGTGTGTGTGTGCACGTGAAACCCCCTCAGTTCACAGCAAATTCTGATCCTGACAGGACAACAGGAATGAGGCAGAGGTGTTTTTTCTTTGCGCTTTGGGCCATGTCCTCATCAAAGCCTCATTTTTTTCCTGGTCTTTTTCCTCTTCAACCTCTGTTGAATGAGATAAATTTATCTGCTCCTCTGCAGATAAACAAGTTATGTTTTCTAAGTACGATCCAACAACGCAAAGCGTGTCGGGACAGATTAAACCCTGGAACTATGGAGGCCATTCTTCTCCAACTCCATCAAAGACCGTGTTGTGTAAAGGTCACCGTCTTAAGATGAGAAGGACAAGTGTGTTTACATGTGTTGACTCAGTTAAACACTGAATTCTTTTCCTGGTTAGAACTCCTCAAAACAAAGTGAGTAGACTTTGTCATGTGAAATAACTGATATTAATCCAGACTGACGGGTCCATGTAGTCCTGTTTTCTTTCTCACATTAGATTCCTTTTCTCATAACTGACTCCTCTCTGGTTCGGTAGGCGACCGTGCAGACGGTGCCGAGGGCGCTCTGGACAACGCTCCCTCAGCCACCAACAACAACAGCTCTGCGTCCAGTGCCAGGAAAAGCTTCAGCCTGGAGGCACGCTTCAGCTTTCTGAACCTGCGACGGCAACGCAGCGACAAGAGCGTGGATGGTTGTTCCCAGAAGGCCGTGCTGCTGGTCAAAGGTGTCTGATGAACACTCAGTCTGACTGAAACCTGTTGGAGGACTAAGCCGTGTCCCATTTCCTCATGAAAGTTCATGCACTTTGAACAAATTAAGAGCACTGTTGTGTTAGACCATGTTTGTAAAAAGACGTTTGTGACGAATGGAAAGAGATGATTGTTTATTTTTTACTGAAAAAAAGTGTGCTCCTGCTCATGTATGACCTTTGAACTTCAGACTGCTATGATTGTTCAACAGTTTGAGATGTGTTTCCGTTTTGTGTCTTTAGATACACAAGTGATTTTGTGTGTAGTTTACCCATTAAAAGAGTTTATGCCACGTGTGGAGATGTTCAATAAAGGTTTATGTATTTCAGGTGTGATATTTTTTAAGTACAAATACATGACACTTGGGTGCTGTTAGTATTTAGTGATGTTTTTCAAGCCGCACAGTTTTACTTTGAAGAATCTTTAACTTTTTTAATATAAAACAATTTAAAAGGGTCAAAAATTCAAGCGAATATTTTGCTTTCAAGAAAATGCACATTATTTTTGTAGCGCCGACTGTCTCGTCAGGTTTTGTCGTCAGACGTTCCAACAGGGTGCATGTCAGGAATCAGCAGGTCACTGTTGATTGTCCATTTGTCTTCTAATTCACTGACCTCTGCACAGATATGAGGCCTCAGTGACAGGGAATCTTTTTTCTAACAAAATTGCAGCTTTTTAATTTTTATGGAAATTCTAGTAACTCTAAAATTAAAGAAAATTTGTCATGTTAAATATGGAATATATTATGAATCAGGTTTACTCATAAACACACAATACTTGATGATTGTTAGTATATTTCCTTGTCAAACCTAAATAAAACAATTTTCAGTTTTTTATAGTTGAAATCATGTAAATAGAATGCATTTCTGTTTATATATGAATCGAATTACCAGATTTGTTTTCATTTTTACAAGTTTGATGATTTTCTTACCAGTTTTCTCATAAATCTAATTTGTAATTATATTTCTTTATTTCAACTTTGTTTTTATCAATCACCTGAAAATCATGTTTATTGTACAATTCGACTTAAAATTTCTTTAAAATAGTACATTTAATCTCATAAATTTATGCTGTTGTCACTCACAAAATTTTTAATTTTGGGATAATTATTTTTTGGGTGTAAGTATTATTTCATGATTAAATGATAAAGTGATGCAGCATGTGAAACATTTAATCAGTACATTTCACTTCGTGGCTGCTTACTCTGATTAAAAACTAGGTTTGGATGTGGATATATGATCATGCACTCTTTGGACTGCACTTTTTTGACTTATTTATTGGTAGTGAATGTAGTGGTATTGTTACTGACAAGTTATTTTATTGTGGCACATCAACCACTCACTGAGCTTCAATATATAATGTGTCAGGAAGAACATGTTCATCACCTGTCAACAGGGATGGAGCTTCAACATCTTGTCCACGCATCAGTCTGATAAAACAAACTGACGACAATAACCCAACTCAAAGATGACATCCAAGTCATAAACAAGTCTTTTAGGTACCTACATAAGGTTGATTTACTACATTTCACTGGATCTGTGTCTCCTGTCTGACTTTACAGCAAGAAGATGCTGCTGAAAGCGCCAGAAAACCTGAGCATGACCTTCATTCCCGTTTTCATTTCAGGAAAAAATTGCTTTTTCCTTTGCATTTTGACGATTTCATTGTAAAACTGGTCCACAGATAAAGGGACGTTTTGAATCGTTTTATTTTAACCAGCTGCGAGTCAAAGAGCTCTGACCTGGTAGAGACGTACCGTTCCACTGGCAGAAACCTACATTTGAAACACACTTTGTGTGTCTCAGTGGTAAGAAACATCAACGCCAGCAACAACATTCATACATGAGCTGCTGATGAGAGATCATTTTACACATTTGAAGACGAAAAAAAAAATTAATTTTATATATTATTTCATATGAGTCACGATGAGAAACAATTGAAAAAAGTGCAATATAATCGACGGGAAACCGAAAGTTTACTTGGCAAATGATTTACCCTGTAAAAAGTCGATGTGAGTTACATGATTAAAAACATTCATTCGTTCATAATACAACCTCTGTGTGATGCCTGTCACTCAGCCATCAGACATCATTCATGTGCTGCCGTACTGGACTCCCTGTGGCACTCAGCTCCTGAGAATACAACTACATCCTCTTTACTTTCATTCAACACATTTGCAAGGAGAGAGAGATTGTGTGACAGGAGGTCTAATCTACTTTAATCAGCGAAAACTACTATTATATTTGACAATTGTGAACGAATGTTCTGCAGCGTGACAGCCAGCATCAAACAGCCTCTTCTTACTCTTTTTTCATCAACTGTAGACTAGTAGGAACAAGGTACATCTTCCCTCATTTACGATGTCTTCCAGGTAGTCGGTGCAGGAAGTGATAGAACTGCTGCGTTTTTTGTCACATTGGCTCCGAATCTCTGGATTTGATTTTATAGTGTGACCTTAACACTCGTACAGGTTGGAGTGGACGACCACCTGAACTGAGATATTCTGTAAAATGGTGTTTTGAGCTTGCACAAAGGAAGTACCTTGGTTGCAGTGACAAAGTCGTCAGACAGTGACATGTTTTTGTTCTATACATCCGCTGACCCGTCTTCTCCTCCTCCTGAGATGATCCCAAAGCTGGTCCAGGTTCCTCACATTCCACACCTCCCTCCACGTCCTGTCAGGTCCTGGATGGGTCTGATGTCCTGTGAGATCCGTCATCCACCTCCTCGAGGTGAGCTTAGTGCACGTGTATCAGAAGGGGACGTTCGCCGTTGTTGAGGCTGTTTGTTGCTGTTTTGGTTCTTTGTCTGTAGCTGAATAGATTTTATGTCCAAACTGATGATTCAGCGTAAAATAAATGATCCCAACAATGTTCTTCAACCACATTGAAGGTTTCCGTCAGAGAAGGGAGGTCAGTGTGAAGCAGACACACACTCTGCCTCCAGTCTATGTTCTCTCTAGCTCCATCTTCACTGCAGCTGAGAGACCCTGAGCGGCGACGTGCTGGAAAAGTCCAAGAAGAAGGGACCTTCCTGTTTGGGCAGGAAGGTGGTAGGGATGACGTTGTAGATGCCCGCTGGGATGTGCTCAGCCTCCATGTAGCAGAAGCCACATCTGGAAAAAGACACCACACATAAAACCTTCAAACAGACTCGGCGGTCAGATTGTTGAGCAAGAAAGGAAGAATTCCCTCCTGGAGTGAGAACATCACATGTGAACTGTAATGAGCTGGTGGACATGCAGGCTGCAGTCCCCGTTGAGACTATCGGATGCAGTTTGCATGAAGATTCAGCAGAGGGCGCCCTGTAGGTGCTAATGACAGACCTGCTAGCTAACCATTGCGTAGGAATTATCTCATCTTCAGTAATCCACCACCTGAAAAGAGTCCTCGTGTCAGTGACCTGTAGTGGAAGTCGCCTGTGGTTGGACGGACACTTAGAATGTACCAGATCTTCCCTTTGAGGTATTTTCCTCGGCTGATGTGTGATTTGTGGTCAGCACCACCTAACATCCTCCTCACCGCACCTGTAATCTCCGCTGCTCTTCTTCTGGAAGGCTGTCAGCCCCACATCTCCAACGGTCGACACCATCACCACCTCAAAGCCGACGCTGTACTGCCTGAGGAGACGAGGACCAGGGAATAATTAACACACACTTTCAATAACCTCTAACAACAGTTTTGAATGCTTTCTGAGCCAATATCGACGTTCTAATTCTAAAATAGATCCTCAATATGTGATATTATATGATTCCAGATTCTAATTACCTGGTATATTCTGAATTGCACCTCATGCTGAAATCACTCATTGACAAAGGAGAAGGCGGGGCCTAATGGATGGCGATGACATTTTACAGTGATACTGTTTTGTGTCGTGTCGGCAGCTAAAAGAAAACGATCCTCTGACAGTGTTCATGATCAACGGATGATGGCCATCAGCTCAAAGGTTTGCAGTACGTTATGTGAGCAGTGTCCAGTGGATGTCTGAGGAAGGACTCCAGCTTGTGGCTGTAAATGATAAAAACAGACCTGGAACCTCGCAGCTCGATGAGCAGGGGGCCCGAGCGCTCCAGGTTGACCTGATAGATGGGGTTGTGTTTGTACGAGTCTTTGTAGTTCCCACAGCCTCCGGCACTGAGCCCTTTCCACTGGCCGTTAATCTGAGGACAGACGCAGACATTCAGTGGGAGCAGCCGCTGTCTGTTGGCCAGCTGACAGAAACAACGTACCCGCTTGGTGTGAGTGAAGGGATTTGGGATCTTGGCAAAGGTGAATTTGCATCCAGAATAAACCTGCAGATTTACAGTGGACACAAGCCATTAGAGAAAATATGAAGATGAAAACAGACGTGGTGGTGAAGAAAAGAATCGGTCTCACCCGCAGCGTGTAGTTGATGGTGTTCTGTTTCTCATACTGGGAGACCACCAGTGTGAAGGTGTGTGTCCCCGCACTGGTCAGCCTCATCTTGGTCAGGTAGTGGGGGCTGTTGATGCGGATGCCATCAATGTAGGGAGGAGGGTCCGCTGCCAAAGGTCAGAAAGAAAAAACAGCTGCACTGACACTGACGTGTGTTCCGAAGACAGCGCTACTTGTTGACATCCTTCATCTGCCGTCAAACACGCTTCATGAAAAGATCATTTCTATACGTTGTGTCAGGAATAGAGAGGGAATTCAGGCAATCACAATTTAATACGAAACAAATGCTGAAACCCCCCGTCAAACCTGGATAGTAAACCTTCTTTCCATCCGTCTTATAAACAACCAGGGTGATAAACTCCTTGTTTTGTGCAAAATCCTCCTGCACAAAAAACAAACAACAGGCACTGACTCAAAGTAAAACTAATGATCACATGACGTCGATGTCATTCTCTCCACCTTGTCAGTGATGTGTCTGGTGAGCAACACCCACACAGCAGCGCCCCCTGTTGGACACTGAACCTCCAGCTTGAACTGAGGGTTGTTGGCCAGACTGTAGACGTCCTTCACAGGGCCCTGCTTTCCATCCCAGCTGCTGCAGGGGACACACACCAGAACACACACTTCACACTGGCTCTCTCATCTCCTGACAGTTTGTTTGATACTGAAATAAGTGCTGTGAATGTGTCACTCACAATCTAACTGTGATTTAGTACACACACACACACACACACACACACACACAAACCTGTGAATACAGAAGGACTCTTTGAAAAGGGCAGGGCTCCAGCTCAGGTAGATGACATCATAGTACTGACACAGGTCTTCCCATGCGATCCAGAAAACTCCTGCAGACGAAGTAGACACAGATTCATGTCACAGGTTTAGTTTAAACTCTGGAGCTGATGTGACATCAATCATAATCATTTCAGGTGGACATTCTGTTTAGGTAGTTTACTCTCTGCCTTTTTCAGATTTTTTGTGACTTGAAAGGTCTGATGATAATTGTGATATTTATTTGAAGGCCCGTTAGTGAAGGATTGTAAGATTGTAACAAATGTGGCTGTGGACGCTCCACTCTGCAGTTCACTGTCTCCACTGGTAACAGCCCTTAGTTATGGTAATAACAGGAGCAGAAACAATAACCACGTACTTATAACGACATCATAACTTCATACGAGGGGATGCAAGAATACCGTTATCAAATTTCTTAGCTGTCTTGGGGTCAAAGTTGAGATACTTGAGGAGGTCCGGGGTCCAGTTCTTCTCGTCTCGCTCACTGTAACGGCCCTTCCACCGTAGATGACTCCACGGATTCTTCAGCTGAAGGAAGCGCATATTCTAAAAAAGCGGCGCAGCGACAGAGATAGAAGGATTTGATACATGAGGAGGAATCATGCTGCGTGCACCAGCCACTCTCACACAGATTTATGCTGGAGCTACCTTGTATTCCCTGATGTCTAGAACAGCATAAGCATGAGTTGGCACTAAACCCCATCTCTCCCCTTCCTCCTCTGTCATTACCCCAGTTGCCGTGGTGATGAGTACATCACCCCTGTGGAACCTGGAAAGGGAGGGCGACACAGAGAGGAGGAACAGATAAAGGCAGGTGTACGAAGAGGAGCGACAAAGGGACACCGTGGGGAGAACGAAGGTGAAGAAGGCGTCTTTGACCTCTGGAACAGCATGCGGAAGGTGCCGTCCTTGCTGAATGACTGATTGTCAGAGTGCATCGCGATGCGTTCAGGGATCCAGCCAGTGAGCGTGTGGAGATCAATGTTCTGCATGACCCAGCAAACACAACTCATAAGTCAGAAAATTCTTTTGGTCACGTTTCCTGTTGCCCACAAACTCCCTTACCGAGTTGGAGCCGGGGAAGTCGTAGCCTCCCATCACCTTCATGTAGGCCTTCTCTATGAGGGAGACCCACAGCTCACTCCTGTTGCTGGAGTATGAGCATAGCAGCTCGCCATTCCGGTCCACGGGCAAGAAGTCGTCTATGATCACCTGCAGCAGGGACGTTTTATATCTATCTGGTTCATCTGGTTACATGTGAGTAAGTCCTGCAGCTTCACTGTGTTCACAGCTGAGCTGTCTGGTGATCTTTCTTCTACCTTCCTGGGGACTCCATTGATGTGAAGTTTCACCATGTACTTCCCACAGGGGTTATACTCGGGTTCTCCTCGTCTGTTCTGAGGGTAGATGATGCTGGAAGAGATGCAGTGGACAGTTGTTCCAGCCTTTTCAAATAAGTTCCACCATGTAACACGTGCAGGTATGAGGTATAACTATTTTTTGAGAATGTGGGTCAAATGCCACAGGTAACCTTCAGTACCTGGTGATGAGTTTCTTGTTGTAGCGCCTCTCATAGGCCGCGCTGATGGCTAGGGACGCCACGAAGGAGCAGTCAGACACCACTGTCTGGATCACAGGAAGACATCAAAAGCATGAGTGAGATTGACTTGAAAGTCTTTGAGTGATGAAAGATCAATTGGACAGTTTCTTGGACAGGAATGCTGAGTTTGCAATAATCTAATCATGGGATCTGACCTGTTTGATGCTGAAGCTGGACACAGACATGATCATGGTGGGATTATTGCAGAGCTCATCTGGACGCACCCAGCGGGAGAAGATGGCTTTCTGTTTGGGGGACAGAGCCAGTTTCCCTGTTTTGTCCCTGATGGAACGAGTTTTCAGAAATGATCAATATCACGGCCCATCACACAGAGCAAACATGCTGAGGCAACCTTTTCGACTTCAAACAAATAATACACTTTAATGTTGCAGGTGTTTGTTGAGGAAAACCTGAAAGTAAAGTGGAGTAACAGCGGCATACGTTATCAGAGAGGTTGTGCTAACAATCACATGAAAACATAACAAGTAAAGGCAACTCACGAGAAAGGAACAGGAAAGGCGAACCGCTCCTTCAGGTCTACACTCATGAAGGGCACATAGGCGATGCAGTTGATTGTAGACGTACTCCTTAAAAAAGGATGAGATTTATTGGAACAGAGTAGGTTGATGAGGTGATGCAAATATGAGGAGGAAGACAGGAATGAGGAAAATCTATTGTGATTTATTTTACGATTTAACCATCATTGAAATTATTCTGACACATGCTTGTGGGAAAAAGAGATACAATTGGTGCATGAGGTAAGAGGTTTGGAGATCCCCAGGTTGGACGAGTCTGGGTGTAATGACAAGGGTAAAGCAGCAGATGGCGACAGGTTAGGTTAATCATGTTAATTCTCATATCTGAACAACCTTATGATGAGTGCCAGTGACACAGTACATGATGCTATCGTGTGTTTGTGTGTGGGTGTGTTAAGACTGATGGAGATGCTGCTACATTCAAGTTTCTTTCAAAAAAGATGTTTATTCCATTAACACTATGGAACTCGCTTTGTTATAAAGCATGAGTCAAAAAGGATCAACTACTTCTGCTGTTTTGCTTGTATTTAACTACAAGTGAGGGCAGTTCCACAAAGTGGCTCACCTGAGGACCTCGATCTCCTCAGACGTGTAGCGCTGACCCTGGGACTCACTGGACTGGACCGGCCGTACAGGCTGAGGCTGTGGGCGGTCGTGAAGGGTAAAGTCAGGTCCAAGGGGGAAAAACTGCCGGACCGGTCCCACAGAACTGCTGCTGGCCTTTCCCCCGGGCCCCTGAGGCGGGGTGGTTGTCAGTTTGGAGTGTGATTCTTTAAGACCCTCCGCCCTGACACATCACAGTGGAAGAAAAGAATTAAGTCTATTTTTTTTTTTACTGACCACAAGATGGAAATTGTACAACTATACTACACTACAACTACAAAAAAAACTCTACCTGTCCAAAGCCTGATGTGCCAGCTGCTTCAGTTTGGTCTGCAGCGCCTGGTCTGATGTCTCATTAGACTGTTGTTACCATAGAGAGAGAGAAGTGAGAGGGGGCTAACAGTGATGGATATTGGAAAAACTCATAGAGAAAAAGAAAGAGAAAGAGAAAGAGAGAGAGAAAGAGAGAGAGAAAGAGAGAGAGAGAGAGAGAGAGAGAGAGAGAGAGAGAGACCTACAGTTTTAATGCACAGCTCAACAGCCTGAGTGTACAGTTCAATGGCTTCATCACAATTCCCTTTCTCGTCCTCTTCAAAGGCTTGAGTGACCAGGAAGTGAGCACGCTCCAGGTCCACCTGCTGCCGGGACTTCAGTGGGTCGCTCTTCTGTGCCTGGACTGGGGTCACAGTTCAAAGAGGACTGGTTAGGATGTAAGACACTAAAGAGGTTGTCTATCCATCAAGAGATGTCATTTAACATCAATCTAGCTAATGTTGTTTCTGCTGCAGCTACAAAGAAGGAAACAATTTCAATTTGGATTTGGATTTTTTAGACCCTTGTTTGTTTTGAGAGGCTGCTGGGATGACTGGGATCCAATAAAAAAAAGAGGACTATTTTTATTTAATGCTGACTCTTCAGTGTCTGAACACGTTTCGTCCCATTCCAGAGTCTGTGGTTAAAACCTTGAGCACACATGTACACACCCAAATTTAAAAGGTAGTAAAGGAAAAGAAAGTAAAGTTGAGAACTTGTTCAACTTGTTGCAGTTGAACAAGGTGAAAACAAACTAATGTGTCCACACTCGAGAATATCAGGTAACGAAAGCACACGTTCCGTGGCAAAGGTCACTATTAAATCCAGTTGCCTAACATTTGTTCATGGAAGCTGTGGGGGGTTTTAGGGAGGAACCCAGAAAAAGCCAGAAGAGTCTAAGTTCAGGAAGATTCTACAAATCAGAGTAACTTACACGCATTATGGAGGGCTTGTACCCGGTCCAGATACTCATTCACTTTGTCCTGGATACCTTCCAGTTTGGATCCTGCCATTCCAGCATATATGAGAGCCTGAGCTGCCTCCTGAATCAACAAACCCACAAGGATCAGCTACACAGAACATATGCACATTTGCATGCATGTAGCAGCTGGCGTTGACATTCAATGTATAGCGGTTTAAAATGTGTACACACGTACCTTATAATAAAATACAGCCTCGTTATATTTGCCATTCTGGTCGTAAGTGACAGCTGTTTTGGCAAATTTGACAGCATCGAGCTCCAGAGCTGTGCAGTCCATGGTAAACTCCAACTGTTGACGCAGCGACTAGCTAACTGTTAGCTAGCGTCCTTCACTAAGATAACTAAACGCCGGCGTCGTTCTCCAAACACGCTTCTCTTCATCAGTGCGAACCGGCCATGGCGATGATGTTTCGGAAAAACGCCATTTAGCTCCAAACGTTCTTCGGCTCCTCTGACAGCTGAGAGGAGCAGACAGCTAGCATGAGAAAAACAACCATGTTTCCGGGGTCTCACGTTTCGCGCAGGCGCAGTAGGAAACTGGGCAACGTTGCATCCACGTAAAAAGCAAATGTTCCTTTCTTTAAAGAAACCTATGATTTCTTTAGTTGATGTGTTTTGGTGTCTATCCAAAGTATTTCTCCATTTGCAATGTTGAATGTAGATTTCCTTCCACAAACACTTTCTCAAAATTAGTTTCTCATAAACAAGTACTATGTAAGCAAAAAAGGACTATGGGTTTGGCTGCAAGACAGGTTTATTATTTGTTTTCAAACCGTAATGATGTTTCTAAGCGATCCAGTCAATGCAGGACAAAATTCGAACAGAGTTATTAAGTCATAATTAAGAGGGAAACTATATTAAGAACATTATCTGTTCCCCCTGTTGCTTTTACAAAGCTGAAGTTAAACAACGTTGCTCAGAGTAGTTGGAAGTAGGAAAAAATAAAGCAATTCACATTACAGAACAAATACAAATACAGGGGGTCTGCAACATAAACATTGTTATGACCAACTGGCGCCCTCTGCAGGCCATGAAGTGCATTAAAAATGCTGAATGCGGTCCAGTCACACAATCTTTATTATTATCCTATATGTTGGATGTGACCTCATGTCTGGCGCCCCTCCCCAGTAGCATTAGGTTTACTTTCGCAGGTCCATCGTTGTTTGCTGTTACAGGGCACTGCTTTCCATCCTTCTTGACGAGAAATGACACACTTACCATCGCCATGAGGTGTCGGAAAGGAGCTACAGCAGGAACAATGTGGTTAGAGCATCGCTGAATGGACGATCAAACTGCAGCATTAAATTAATTACTTCATATATTCATTGTCTATTTCATTTTAATGGATTATTTATTTCATCTGGAGCCACGGAGCTTCTTGAAACTCGGAACATGAAAAAAAGGTTTGCTTAATAAGGATTTCAATATTTTTTTGAATGAAAAAAAAACCTACGAAAGTGTCTCCTGCCCTAATGGCTAGTGTTGCTCTGGATCACCAACGTCTTTATTAATAGAAGAATCCAGAGTGGACACGTCTCCTGCTTCAAAATGTGTTACTGTCACACAGGTTTTTGCAACTCGGTGGGTCTTACGTTTCAGAGAGACTGCGTCCATTGACCCACTTCCAACCGCTTTCTTCCAATTTCAGACCAATCCAATAGCCTGTGTTGTCCTTACTTTCCCAACTCTTACAGCTGACAAAATCCTGGGAACATCAGACACAGATTCTATGAGTACATTTATAGAAATACACATAGTTCAGATATTGAAACAAACCTCATTACCTTCTCCTCTTCATCATCTATAACAGCCAGATCTGAATGTTTTTGTTGGCAGTCCTCTCTGGCTTCCTGCCAGGTTTTCTGTCCATCTGACTTAGGATTGTTAACTAAATAGCAGTTTGACTGGGACTCTAACCAGCCAGATCCACAGTAAATGCATCTTCTACCTGAAATCAGACCCAAATAAGTTGCAGTGTTGAGTATCATCATTGTTAGTTATTGTGTATTGTTGGAGCTGAGTCATGTGACGTGAACATACTGGCATCGATTCGTTCTTTTAATTGCTGATTGTATTTCTCCAGCTGCTGGTTCTCTAAGGTCAGGTTCCTGTTCTCTGCCATCAAATTCATGTTGCTGCTCTCTAAGACAGACAGGTGTGTGTCAGGAGGCAAATGAGGAGCATAGGGATTGTCAAGTTGGTCAACAGGTCATCTTTCAACTGCTTCAACTCACCAACATCTTTTTATCACAACATTAGTTTCAGACATGTTAGCAATAATATGTACAGTATTTGCTTGCCACTGTATAGACGCTCTCTCCAGTCTTGTCTGGTTTACCTACATTTTAGCAGTTGCACCCATTGGGTTTCTTGTATTTTGCTGGGGTTCAAATTAATGGAACTTAAAAAAACGAATTTACAGTCCATTATAACTCACACAGATGTGAGCAGTCTGCATCAGTATCGGATGCACCACAGACACAAAGCAGTTGATTCTATGTGCTGATGTGATGACAGACCCAAATGGTTTTGGACATATAGAAGTTGCAGCTTTCCAATAATACTTTGCATGAGGAGATATATCTGTTGTGTAACAAAGCAGAACAATCATAAAGTCAACCCTGAAGTGAACACTATGCAGCTGACAAATGTCCAAAGGGATCCTGAGAGCAGAATCGGTCTTAGTCGTCTTTGACATTCTTACATGATAAACAGTGGTGAAAGTTGGTATTGAACATGTAAACATTTTTCTCAGTAAATATATTTCTAATGGGACTACAGTATTGACATGAAATTGTCACCAGATGTCAGTAAAGACCACGTAATTCACAAATACAAAGAAATCAAAGGTATATGTCCATAAATGTCCAGCTGTTATAACGTGAAATGACACAGGGAAAAACCTTATTTAATACTTTGTAGTAGTTCCTGTATGAAGCAACTAGTCGCAGGCATGGCTCAGGTGTGATTTTGGCCCATTGTTCCACACAAACTGTCTTCATATATTGGTTCTGGGGGTCACTGCTATAAACTCTGACCTTCAATTCTTTCCATAGATTTTCAGTTGTCCTCAAGTCGGGTGATCCACAGACAGATTTCAGCTGGTTTCTTGGCCTTCCATCCCTTTCGCACCTCCTTCTCTTCATGTGTTCACTAATTATTCCCTGTGTCATTTCACCTTATTACACAAAAAGTATCTTATGGACATATATGTATTGACTTCTAAGTGTGTTGTTACTGACATCTGGTGACGATTTCACGTCAATAGTCCCATTAGAAATATATTTACCAAGAAAAATGTTAACGTGTATACAATAGCATACTTACGATTTACAGACACTGCTATGATGCCTGACAGCAAGAAGACACAAAGAATCAACAAACAGCAAACCACCATCTGATGATGGCGGAGACTGTTGGTGGTTTTGTTCGCCGGCAGGGATTCGGCTGTGAAACATAATTATTCATGATTCAGTTTTACACCCAATAGAGTACTGACAGAATACCATGACAGTTTGATCAAATTATGAGTTTTCTACAGTTTGAGCTTGAAGCACATAGGTACAAATCACAGCTGGTGTTCATGGATGAACAGTGACAGATGGAAACGTACAGTATCATGAGAAACCTCCCTGAAGCAGTAATATCTAAACTGTGTTTGTGTACACTTCTTTACAACTTACCCTTTTTATCAGTGGCCTCTCCAATGTGTGCTTTTATGTCATCATACACAGTTTCTTCCGCCTTTACAACTGAAAGATTGTTATAAATATACAAATGATTTAAATTCTGTGCAAAAAAGTCAAACTATGAACTGAAACCAGACATTTTTTTAAGAGTTAGTGGACCAGTGATTAAAGGGGAAAAAACATTTCACCACAAGGTTGTGCAACTGGTCTTTGTCAGCAGAGGTCAGATCAGGGTTACACTCCACCGTGTGTATAAAATTACAAATTACAAGACTCCATCTGAAAAAAGTGCCGCTTAACACATCTGTAGTTGATGTAATAGACAATGAATGATAAAAAAAAATAAACATCCCTAAATGTATTTTTTGTGCCTTGATTTAAATCATGTTGCTAACTGAAAAATAATCCAAAATTTTGCTGTACTGCATAAAACATTCAAATGTAAAAGCTGCAACAGATATTTGTTTTAAAAAGGCAAGTCACCAAAATGTTTTCCCTCCGTTTATGTGATAAGCTCAGATGCTAACTGAACAGATGAACAGTTTCAAAATCCTAAACCAATTATCAGAGAATTTCCGATCTGATCTGTACAATTATTCCTCGTGTTATGAAAAGAATAAATCTACCTGCAGGTTGGGGAGTTTTCTTAGCTTTGAATTCAACTGATGAGTAGTTCACGTTGTCTTCTGCCATCTCTGCAGGTCGAAACAGACCAAGTGTCAATGATCTCAAGCCGGATTTGAGAAGTGGTTCATTTGCTCTGTTGTGTGACACTTGCTTCTGCTTTTTGTGTGACAACAAAAAGCAATTTACATGTGCCACTATGTGGACACGACTCCACATCAATAAACTAAACCCAGCGTTTTTGTGTATGCATGTAACTTTTCTTCATACATACACACTGTTTTAAGTTTATCTGTGGGTGTTTTTTTTTTTGACTCAAATAGAAAGGTTTCCTGTTCTGACATTTATCTGTTTAGGCCGACCCTGATGAATAAAGTGCACGGCAGACCATCAAGTTCCATTGGTAAGGAATTTAAAGCAGCAACAGTCACAGGTTGGATCAGGGAACTCCGACCGTCGGACAAGGCAGGACGTCGCCACACAGCCACAGAAACAGGCAGGAATAAACAGACCAAAACCAGAGAAAACTCGCGGTCAGGAACACAAGTCTGAGGAGATAACTGGGCATTCAGGCAAGGTTGGCAACAGGAATCAACCTGGGAGGTTGTGTGGGAGAGTCCTGCAACAAGGAGAAGTGATGACAATCTGTCAGTGGACAGATTTTTCATTCAATTCCCCCAAGTGTGACATATCACTGGCTTATCTAATGTGGAAGTAATATTTCACCTGACTGCAACTTGGTTGCTCTCATTCTACAAGAATGCTCCCTCTACATCAAAGTTTTAATTTGCTTGAAAGAACAGGATAAACAGTTGCTGCTGCATTACACCGGTAATGGTGCTGAAAAACAACAAAAAAAAAAGAAAAACAATGTGCTACAGTGCTCAAAGTCTGCCACTAGATGGAGAAGTCATGTTGTAACTCCTCCTGGTATCCTGAATAGCTCCAATATATAACACGCACCATACATAGTATTGTATTGATATCACCAACATCAGTCAATCCTCTCCACTCTTTCTCTGCTGTGTGACTGACGTGAGACAACTGTGCATTGTTCCCCATTCATGTTTGGTTTTCTGAAAGTTAAGTGGCATTGGTGAACCATTTTCAAAATGACTGAAGTAGTTTATGGCCTTCCCCAGCTACTTCGTTTCTTCACTGCTGACTAACCCCCCCAATAAAATAAACCCAATCCCTCCCCCTCCGTCTCCACTCCCACAATAGTCTCCTCCTTCTCCACCCCTCCTCCCCTCCAGTCCATCTGCCCATCCCCTTCATTAACTGGAGGGGTGGTAGCCTCTTTCCTGACACTCACACACTGACTCAGGCTGGGACTAAGATAAAGTAAGTTCATAACCAAATTTCTTCAACGTTGCCATGGAACTCCACACTGTGCGCACACCCGTCTACCACAGCCACCTGGGTGAAGAGAAGCACCAGATGCTGAACCTGAACCGACGCCTAGAGACCTACCTGAGTCGGGTCAAGCTGTTAGAGGAGGAGAATACAGTTCTTGCAAAGGAGCTCCAGACACTGCGACATAGTGGTCATGGAGCGTCTATGTACAGGAAGGGCCTGGAGGAAGAGCTACATCAGGCAAGACTGGAAGTGGATGCAGCCTGGAGGGACAGAGTCCACACAGAACTGGAGGTGGGCAGGCTGACTGAGACACTCCAAGTCCTGGACTTACAAAGGCAGAAAGAGGTCCAGGCCCAGGTGGAGGCCAAGACCAAGCTGGAGCAAAGCAGAAGAGACCTTGAAGAGGAGCACAGGGCACAGATCTGGCTTAGGGAGAAGGTCCATCAGCTGGAGCAAGAGATGGGGCTCCTGATACAAACACATCAGGAGGATGTGGCCCACCTGGAGGCTACACTGACCCATTCCAGAGGCACAGTAGCACCCAACTTTGCCCAGAGGTGCTCTCCAATACCAAACCTCCTACAGCTGGGGCAGGAGTACACCCTAAGGGCTACCAGGGCACGGCAGGAGACAGCAGAAGCCTATCAGGGCCAGTTGGCTCGCCTAGAGGAGTCACTTAACCAGAGCAGGAGCCGTTTGACGCAAGTGGTCCATGAGAGGAGTGAGAGCCAGCTAAAGCTGCAAGCCCTGGAGAAGGAGATCGCCTCAGCCCAAGATGTCAGGCTGCATTTAGAGAAGGCTGCAACTCAACAGAGGGACCAACACAGCTGGGAGATTCGGGAATTTCAGGTGAGAGAAGAATTTACATACTACAAATCCTTTAGTTTGAACCTGTCATGAATCTTTTATGAATGAAGTGACCATAGTTTAACCTCAATGTTTACAAGGCCTAGAATGAATAATGTTATTTCTGTTATTCTATTTTTCTCTAAGAAATCGACACCTCAACATATCTATGATAGTGATGCCGGAGGTGACTACAGACATTTTCTGAAATTGAAAGATGCTGGAAGCCGAGGTTCAGAGGGGGCAGTGTCAGTTCAGCATATGTTTTGTTGTTTTCCCTCCCTGCTATAAACATCTCTGAATTGAAGACACAAACACAAACTTTTAAGTTTAATAAACCCATCGTGTGCAGCTGTGCTTTGCAGTCCCCTTAAGTCAATAAAAGCTTCTCTGCAGACTGTCCTTAAGTTTATATTTTTATCCTTCAACCCCTTGTGAAGGCTTTTAACATACCTTCCTCTTCCTGCTTCTTTTCCTGTTTTGGCAGGAGCATGTGGAGGGCCTGGAGGCAGAGAAAGAGGAGCTGGGCCAGCAGATTGATCATCTCATTATGGAGAACCAGGGCCTGCTGCAGCAAAAGATGTCTCTGGGCCTGGAGGTTGCCACATACAGGTATACTTGCAAACATATTTGATCCTGGACTGATCAGACTGTTTTACAAAGGCCATGCATCGCTTAGTAAGAAGAGTGGAAGAAGCCCCAGTTTGATCACAGTACCAGCACCTCTAAAGTGTCCACGTCATAAGTTTGTCAAATGAAAACACTCTAAGAGATGATTGCTGACGGTTTCTGTCCACCAATAAAACCCAACAGAACAGAGTGACACATGCATTCTCAAAGGAAACATTTAACTCTGTGCTGTATTTACTGCAGTTCATTTCAGATGTAACGGTCCATGTATTTCCAAAATGAGTTTTTTAAGAAAAATACTGTTTGTGTATACACACACACACACACACACACATCAATGGGTGCATATTCCAAAATATTACACAGTTTAAGCATTATTCGTACTTTGTTTTTTGGTTGTCCTGCTTTCACAGCTGCATCATTTGTGTTTGCAACTTTTGTAAATAATCAGCTGAAAATGCAGGCAACCCTTTCATTCTTGGACTTTTTGTTGCTTTTCTTAGAGGCTATGGTGGTTGAAGTGCTGCTGTAAAAATATGATGGGCCCTGCCACTGCCTAGCAGCAAAGACAACATAATGGCTTGTGTCCATTCACTGCCAATATGAATTTTCTTCTCAGTTGTTAAATACCATTCCTCTGCCTCAACTTTAATTTTTTTGTACATTCTAAACTATGCATATATTATTTATAGATGCATCTATCTATTTATTTCCTGCCCCATCACTTGACTACAGTGCCACATCGTTGCAAACAGCTCATTTAGCAAGCAGCAGGAGATGCTCATTTATTAATATTGCACATTTGTAAAGTGGCCTAAAATTGCATTAGAAATGAGTTTTTATTTTGTAATCTATTATTTCAAAGCTCTCACAGGGAAAATAAAATGAAGTTGTGTGGTTGATATGATTGGTGACTGTGGCAACCCTACTCAGAACCTGATTGATTAACGGGGTATCAAATGTCATCTGACAAACAGGACTGATGCGGTCAATGTTAAAATTGTCAGACCGAGCTGGGTAAAACCCCAAACACATCCAGCTGTGCTATCACTACTGCAATGTCAACTCCGATTTAGATGGTGAATTAAGCCCATTTAAATGCTGCTGCTCAATCGCAGCGCATACAAGCGCCCTGCGAGTGGGAGAGGCTGACAAATAAAAGGCTGTCTGCAGTGGCTGCAGCTGTCTGGACAAAAGGTCACCTCTTTGAGACAGCAGCCTCTGTTATCTGGAAAGAGACTAACTTATCCATTACTGAGAACCATAGCGGTGTCTCCTTTCTCCCTCTTTCCCCCTCCTCAAAATATTGACCCTCGCCCTCCAGTGAGGCGCTATCAGTTCATGAGCTTTGGGAGTGTAGCGTAACAGCAGAGGGACACTTCACTGTTAAACCTAGTTGAATTTTAGAATTATATTATTGCCTCTTTCAGTTTGGCAAGATCCTGTCAGGGATCACAAACATCTGTTTAATCTACAGATACAATGTGCTGGAATGGAGACAGATGTGGACAACATGTGTATGTGTGAATGCAGACGCTGGCATTAGTGCAGCATGGGCTGGTCCTAATGCTCTCATCATGTGTGTGGATGCATGATGAGTGTGTGTGCGTCTGAGGAATTGATGAGTGGCAGCTGGTCCCTCAATGGCGGGGGCTTTTACTTCATTACCATGACAACAGACCCTGTCTTTTCCCGTCGCACAAGAGCCACAAAAGTCCCGAGCTGCATCATGTTGGCATTCATCCCATTTAAAGCAACTCCAAACACTTAAGTCACAATATTTGTATCGTTTTAATCTGTCTCTTTCCTCCTTACAGAGCTTTGCTGGACAGTGAAAGTCTAAAAGGAGATAAGACTTTGTTAGAAGAGCCAAGAAACTTTTCCAGGAGAGGTAAATGACACAACCCCATGTCAGAATAAGAATCAGAAATATGTTGTCGTTATACACAAGTACAAGGAAAGTGTGTGTGGCTTTCTCTCAACAAATAGGGATAAAAGGGGTAAAAAAAAAAAAAATTAAGACCAATGACAAAAACATAAGTTAAAAATAAGATATCTGAATTATTCATAAGGAAATGCCTGCAATGTTTATTTCCATTGTACATGAAAAGCCCCACTTGCACAACTTAAATATCCACTTCATATGACTGATACCCCCTCGCTGTGTTGGACCTGTTGGATACACTATGTAACGACGTAACTAATGTATTAGTCTGAGTGGGGAGGGAGGGCGAGGCGGCTGAGCCACTGCAGATGGTCCCACAGGGTTATTGAGCCATGTGGTTTTTGCTTTCCAGTAACTTAGACAAGAGTGAGAGGAAATGATGATCAATATCTGTCCATTAGTGTCCAGCCTCCAATGAGAATATATGTTTTCACAGTGCTCTGGGAGACCATGTCTCCATGGTGTGTGTGAGACACCCAATAGATTAGTTGAAATCCTACACATCCCTACATGCACATTACAAATAACTGATGCAGTAAATTTGACACAGTTGATCTGAAAGTAGACATGGCTGCATTTCAATCAAAAACAATTCTGATTTTCAATTCAAATTTTACAACATTTTTTTTTATAGTGGTAAAGATTAAGGCTTATATTATATATTACCCTAGATTTTTTAGTATTTTGGACATTGTCACCTTCTGGAAAAAAATGGCCTAAATCCTCTTTTGTAATAAAAAACACAACTTTTTTTAAAATCACAGTCAGCTCTTTGTGAAGATTTGTTTAAGTTTTTTCTATTTTGCAAAAACCATTAAAATATGACCTAGTTCATCATTTTAGAGGGTGATGATATAACCTCTGTCATTATTATTAAAGCTTCATTCATTGTGTATTCATGACCTCTTGTCCTCCACAGATGCATTCTCCAGTCCTCTGAGACGCAAAGAGAATTACCAAATGCAGCAGCCTGCTAGCCGCAAGACCACTTCCCTCTCCTCTGTCAGTGGCGTAACAGGAAGACCCAAAGCAGCAGCAATGAGTTCTCCATTAGTTTTGGCAAGAAAACCTATAACCTTGACGGAGGCCCCAAAAAATCCAAGGAAGGATGGAGACAAAGATGCAACAACATCAGTAAAATTGGAAAACGCTTATCCCAAAATACTACAGGATGGAGCAGTTGAACATTTCAGACCGCAGGAGGTTGATGAGAAAGTCACCTATGCTGAGCCACTTTCACCCCCAAACGAGAAGGAGGATCTGGACAAACCCACGGCTGGTCATGAAGAAGAGGACTGGAACAATGGTGGTGTCCCTCCTGAGGAGAAGACAGCTGAGTCAGTTATGAGTCACCAAGTAGATTCTGTCCTCAGTTTTGGTGATGAAATCAGCCAATTCACAACACCCAATCCTACACCATACCATCTGAAAATGACAGAGGACCTCTGCGGTTCCTCAGATGAATCAGAGAAGGATGTGCCTTTCAACATGTCTGCTGAAGGAGAAGAACTGCAACGACCTGACAGTCCCATTGAGGCCTGGGTTGAGAACGAGTGTACAGACAATGATGAAGAGCATGTGCAGGTGGAAAAGTCAGATTCACAAACTGAGGCTTTACTAGAGCCAGATGTTGAATCAAGGACAAGCAGTCCAGCTTCTGAATGTGAGTCTCAAGATGGTGTGTTTATCCCAGTGGTGGGCATCAGTCAAGATAAAAACATCTTTCAGGGGGATAAAGTTACGCTAAAGCGAGAAATATCCATGGTGGGAACCAATGAGACAGAGATAGAAGACATATTATACCCTGACGGAGAAGAGATGGATACATGGGATAGTGTGATAGAAAGGAAAGTTGATTTGAAGGTCCATGCCTACATAGATAAGGATGAAGGCAAACAATACGCTGAGCCAGAGGAGGACATATCTGTAAAAAAGTCAGAGCAGAGTGAGAAACAAGAGGAGTTTGTCTCTGAGGTTCAGCAAGATGGCAGCGTGGAGCATTCACTGGTGGACACAGAAAAAGAGGACAGAAAGGAAAGTGAGGAAGGCAACGGGCAAGTGCTTCATTCTGAGGATGAAGAAGACAGCCATGGAGAGGAGGATTCTCAAAATGTGTCGATGTCATGGAGGACCGAGCTGGACGGCGACAGCTACGCTCAGGACAACACTCTTGCCGACAAATCGCCCTTTGATCAGATACAAGAGTGACGAGACTGACGCCAACACTCAGGCATCACACATGGATGAGAGCGAGTGGAGTGAGGGCGAGCTGGACAAGAAGGCTGGGGAGTCAGGAGGCGTGACCTGGAGCGAGAGCAAGTCAGTGAAATTCGGGACAATGGAAGATCTGTGTGAAGAGGTTGAGGGAGAAACACCGGATGAGGAATATGACCTGATATATCCTCATTCAGAAGATAAAGATGAATGTGGCACACTGGTGAATGATAGTGAAAATACAGAGGAAGTGATTGAAAACGGTAGTGAGGCACACTGGGATGAAGAGATGGAGGAGATGGAGCAGAGGAACAACCCTGGCCTCCCTCAGGAAGTCGTCTATGATGAGGAATTGGACACAGACAGACTTGTGGAGCAGGAATTGGAAAGTCTGTCCACAGACAGCTACAGTGCTTTTTTTGCTCAAAAGCAGAGTGGGGCAGCACTAATTCTACAAGACGAGAACCAAGACCAAGCAACTGCAGATTCTCCAGATAAAATGGAGCAAGAAGAAGAATACAATGTATCCATGGTGACACATGCCAATAGATTAGAAGATCACATCGTCTTTGATGAGATCATCAGCCACACTGAAATCAGCAGCTTAGAGACCCATATCTTCATCTAACATCAAATCAGGAAACCAAGTCGGTAGATGCATCTAATTTGTCTCAAGAAAATGTTGCTGAGTATGTTGAAGATGTTCCTGAAGTTCCAGAAAAGGTCTGATTGCGAAGTCCCAGAGAACCTAAGTGAAGACTTTGGAATCAGACATGAAAAAGAAGGTGATGGAGAATGTGATAATGCATCTGAATCAGTGGAGAGGTGCGGCCATGATGAGAAAAGTACTGAGGACAGCACCATGAAACATACAGAGGAACCTCTTGACATTTTTCCGGGGATAAACAATATGAATGTTTCTAAAACAAATGGCAAGGACAACAGTCTGCACGACCTCCAAAGTTTAGGTGTAATGAACGACTTCTGGGTGTCCTCCCTGGAGAGCGGTGGCCACTTTTCAACCAGATGAAGACTGTGAGGAAGCAGAAAAGAAAACCAACCAGAACTTAAACTTTGGTGACGGCACCGATTGGGGGAGTTCAGGAAAGTCAAATGTGGTAAATGGAACCTCAAGGGTGGACGTCGATTCATCTCAGGCCAGAAAGAGAAGGACACTCATATGGAGGGTCTGTTGGTCCATTCGGAGGAGTCGGACGATGAAGGTGAATGCTGGTCATCTGGGGAAGATTAGCGTCTACGTAGCAGGGAGGTGTAGTCCATCTGTTAGTCATATGAAAAACAAAATCTGCGTCCACTCTGAAAGCCAAAGTTGTGCCTTGGTGCAGCTCCCAGTGAAAACTCACCACCAACGTGCCAATTATCTACACACTGAGATCTCGAAATTTAGAATTTGTTCCTGGACTTTTTTTCATTCAGGGTGATTCGTCTTTCAGGGGTGCATGCTACGAAAGGAGGTTTCTGCATGACAGGATGGCACCAACAAAGAATGTCATTTGAAAGTCAAAGCATTTTATTGATCGCTGCCTAATGTGATTTCACTCGCTGATGGAAATCAATGAGACAGAAGAGAAGGATTCCTTGTAGAACTGGGAGTGATCTCGTTTCACTGGGTAACAACTGATGCATCTCACTGGAAGGAGCAATTGGTTAGTTCTGAAATGTTTAGAATTACATAAACATATTTAGATAAGGGAACTCTATTTAGTGCATTTGTCAGACAGTTTCAATAGATTCTCATTTTGCTGTGGTAAATAAAGGGTAGGTTCATGATATGCTCTGTTTGTCTTTTATTCATGTTCTTTGCATGAACCAACGCTTCAAACTAGCATTGACAGCCTCAGGAGGACACTGCTACAGTCCACCAGTGTAAACACTTTCACTTACTTTATTAGCATGGTGTAATTATTTTACTTACCACACAATGGAAGAATATAATACTGCAACACGATACTTCGTACATTACCTTTATTTCAATCCTAATTGTACACAATTCCATTAGTTGATAGCTTGACTTTAGCTGGAGGCCAACAGCTCTTCAAACAGCAGTTAAATCTGTTGGGAACTAAAATCTGCACAAATGATGCTGTAAAATAAATTCATCTACATGATCAAATCACCATCTGGTACGTTTTCCATGTGTCCGTTCCTGAAAGCAGGTTTAGAAAAAACCCTGAGGTACTGATATACTTTCACATGGAACATATGAAACCTTAAATTTGGGTTGATTTGTGTCTGTTAAAATGACAATAGAATTGAAACAACTTCATTTCAGGGTCAACAAACTCTGGGTTTTATCTGAACCTGCCATTATGTCTTCTGTGCGCTTACATTTTCGTGTCAAACACGTCAAATCAATATGTTAAAATCAAATAAATAATCTATTTGAATGAAATTAAACTATAATGATAACCAATATGTTGCTATTAAGACTGTCACTTACTAAAAATGAATTTACAACCGAATTCCAAAGCATTGTATGAAAACAGACATGTGTTTGGATAAGTACTGTTTATTGCACTGAAAACTGAGGAGCAAGCAGCCAATTACTTGATCTCAAAAACACATATTTTCCTCTATGGATCTTGTAACAAACAAAAACAGGTCTCCCAACCATCTGTGGCTTAGAATCCAGTTGCATCCTTGAAACAAGATTAAGAAACCAGCCTCTGCTGTTTTATCGCACAATTCACCTCAGTTTGATGGAGGCTGAGACTCAGATTGTGTGCTTGGACTTGGCAACATATCAGCTTCACTGACCTCAAAGCTGGCCAGCTAACAAAGCAGCTCTGGAGCCCTTCACAAGGCAAACAAGCATCCCACGAGACAAGCCGGGGAAAATACTGGGAAGAATGTATGACCTCACCTCCTCTGCTCCCCACCCCTCTGATTCCCTCCACCCCTCTGGTCATTCATTAGTCAGTCTGCTGAACAATGAAGAGACTATTTTAGCAGGCGCTCGCCTCCTCGCTGACTGAATCTGTGAAGAAAGGAAACGGTAAACTACAAGAAGGATGAAGTGTAGGAGCGAGATAACAGCACCTGTCTGCCATGTTTGTGTCCTCTGCCAGCCAGCAGATGAAGATAAAAACTGGGCATGTTACGAGTAAAACAGCTGCCTGAATTAATTGTACATGTCATAACGGGGTGGCCTTTGGCTGATTTTTCCCTGAGTAGGTAGGAGACTCCTTCAGCTCCATTTGAGCTCATTTATTTAGACTTGTTTCCTGTCTACATTCAAGCAACATATTGAAGCAAATGGACCAGAAGAGTATGAGTTCTCACCTGACTGAGGAGGATTGGCGTCTTTCGGTCCCACTCTCCTCCCCATTCTTGCAGGAACCAGTTCACAGTTTTCAGTTAGGATGTCATGGCAGGGGGGGGAAACAACAGAAGTAAGGCTGCCAGAGAAAGACAAAAAGGAGAAATAACAGATGTGAGATATCTGCTGCGGATAGAGTGGCTTCTGACACTGGTTTGACAATCATCAGTTTATAAACTTCAAATTAAGCTCCAAGTAGTGCGGTAAAGCACTAGAAATGAATGTAGATCCTCAGATCTCATCTTTAAAATAACATTCAAGGTGTTGCTAAAAACAAAGCTGATGTATCAGAAGATGATGATGACTTACTTATAATTACTGAATTACTTGACTAAAATTACTTTACTTAAAATGTTGAAGGCACTTTCATCCCTAATATGCACCACAGAGCCAGAAGCTTTCATTTGAAGAGATAATTAAAGGCTTAAAAGCTCCATTTAAAGTAAGAGAGAACCAATACACACAAGAATGGCTCCTTTTCCTTGAAATATAAATAGAATGAGTGTGCGTAGTTTGGCTGGCATGGAACTCACAGAGAATTTGGCCCCTGTTTTTTACACTAAATCATCCTGAGGGTGCTAATGTCTCTTTTGATGGCTGTGTGCATCATTTTATGTTTGGCAACGCTACTGCAGTATAATGTGGGTTAAGTTGTGTGCCAAGTTGTCACTGGCAAAGTCAAATATTGTTATGTTACTTATCAGCAATGATAGAGCAGGTTTACAGCCACTGGAATCTCATGCAGACCATAACACAACAGACTTCATGCTTAGTCACTGTTTTTCACTTTGTCTCTCTAATTTCTTTGGAAAGACATATGGATAGAAATATATGGGGGGGGGGCAAATGTTTGGCTGGTGACCAAAGGCCACAAGGCCACGGTCCATTAACCTATGTGTGTGCTTGCGTGTGTGTGTATCTTCTGAGTCTATTTAAAGCAATGTTTATAATACCTCTGCGTGCACATATGCGCTCTAAGAACCATCTGCCGACAGGCATTTCCTCTGCATTGATCTAATCCTGAAGTCACCAGCGTCGGTGATGGAGGAGCTGATGACTTTGACTGAGCAGGTGCCTTTTACATCCATTAGTAATGAGATTACAAATAAGTGAGTCCAACATTCAGCTTCAGACAGAATACAGCTGCATGTATCCTACTTGTAACTAATATCAATGAAAATGAACTAAGATCATAATTGTGAGATATAGTTGAAGTTTTAAAAACAAATGTCACATGACACTGACACAATAGAAAACACAGACACTGACACAGACACAGACAGGAAGATAGACAAGACAAGACCTCCTGGCCTCCTCCCTCTTCATCACCACCAGACAGATTTAAATAGAGTGGTTGTTGCACTGCGGCGTGCAATGGGTTCATGACAGCTGCAGGTTGGTGATCCGGGAGGATTGAAAATAAAAATTTGAATGACTTCATGAGATCATTATTAGTCACACAATCCTGACCTGAATATTTGCAGTCATCTGTTTGTTGGATGTCTCACTCTTTTGTATGTGACAGATACAGAAACAGCATTTCATTTCATTTCATCAGATGATTGTTATATCATCATATATATACACACAGACACACACACACACACACACACACACAGTATATATGTATATATATATATATACACACAGTATATAAAGTAAATACACAATGAATATGACTTTGTACTGCGTGACAAATTAAGATGTAAATTATTTTTACATTGTGTAGGGGTGTTCTCTTTCTTTCTCTCTTTCTCTCTCTCTCTCTCACACACACACACACACACACACACACACACACACACACACACACACACACACACACACACACAGTAATGTAAATAAGTGTGGAAATGAAATTGGATGTTTGCTGGCAGAGAACCCAGGGAGAAATTGTTATATTGGTGGTAAACAGACTTCTCTTCTCAGCATGTTCTCGTCAGATGCTAAACGCAAACTAAATGGTAAACCTAGTTCAGTCATTGTGGGAGCGCTCAGGCTCCTTTCATGGTGGCAGGAAACAGGTTAAAACTGAAACACAATGCTCATGCTGCCCAGTGTGTATTATTATTAGCAGCTTAAACCAGGAGTGTGTGTGTCTGTTTGTGTGACACAGGATGGCTGCCACACATAACTTTAGTGAGCCATGATGACTAGACAGTTTGATGTGTCCATCAATCGCCAACCAGCATTCCTATCAGTAGATTTCTGTTTTTTCATTGTCCGGAAAGCACAGTGTGTCGACATTTGTGTGGAATGTGCTGTACAAATAAATCTGACTTGATCTTAAGAAGCAGAGATCTGAAAAGATGAGAGCAGTTGGAGTGGTGGACACACATTCAATAACATACTCAGTGTTCTTAAAAATACACATTTTATGTGATTGTTGAAACGGTCTGAATAGTTGAACTAATCTGTGGTAAAATGTCAACTAAACTGTAACTAGCTGATGCAAGAAGTATTGAACATTTTCACAGTGGCCTGCAGTTCAATCACTCACCTGTCAAGTTCATCACCAGACTCCCCCTTCCACAGAGTGCTGATGGTACAGTCCAGCTAAGACACACAAAACACACACATAACATATGAATAGTCACAGGCTTTTTTTTAACTAAAAAATTAATAATGCAATTAATGTGCAATATAGCATTACAATGAGAAACAACTATTGTTTTTCAGAGACTTATTTGACCTTTGTGACTTTGTTGGGTGCCTGTCGATCAGAGGCAAAGCAGGTTGTCCGGTGATCTGAAGGTTTTTGGCGTGAATCCAAGCTTTCCAAAGGGTCCCTGAGCATAGGCCTTGATTTCGGGGGGATTTTTATACTCACCGCTCTCGATTTGTTTTTTCTGATATTTACTTCTGTTAATGTACAAAAAAATCATAATAAATAACAATAATGATAAAAATAATCACTACTTTCTGATTTTTTGTGTTAAGACATGAAACCCCTTGTGACGGATGCTCATCAATAGGAAATATTAGCCCGCCATCTAGTGGTCAGAGGACGGACATACCTCCACATAAAGTCTGAATAAAAGAACCTCCAAATGAAAAGGCACAGTCACATTTGTCCGTAGGTCAACTTGTCTATTTAATATATAAAATACAGTAAAACATACGCAAAATAGGGAGGTGGGGAAGAGGGGACCAATGGATACTTTGGTACAATAACAAACACTTTTTTGTAAAAGCAGTATAGAATTTGTAATAACATATCAGTGCATACTTTATTTATGAAAATATACACAAATTGTATATCATTCTCCAAAAAAACACAAACATTATTTTTACAACAAAAAAGCAGACTAGCAGAACACAATATATTAGCTATAATTTATCTTAAACTTCATTTTTTTCTTAAATGTATTTACGTGTGATGTTCATCTATGTAACAGTTTATTTCCTATAACATGATTCACTCTGCTTGTTTTCAAACGCCCATGCATCGACATCATTGTGTCTGGTCAGAAATAACTTAGTTGTGTCACGCTGCCCCCCCCCCCCCCCCCCAAAAAAAAAAAAAAAAAACCACACCACA
>NW_027615801.1:0-35078 GCF_965212315.1 Lampetra planeri
ACACAGATACATACTGTACCTTATATGCTTACATACGCTGGTGTTTCTATGGTTTGCTGCAGTCTCTTGGTACATGATGCTGGAGATGAAGGAACTTTTGACTCCAGCTGCTCCCTCTCCAGCAGTCAATCAGATTGCCCTCTGGAAGCATGTGGCATTCCACCTCCATTTACAAACTCTCAGTTGGGCATGGGGGTGGGGGGGGCACACACATCCTCAGGATGACATTCCTCATCCTCCTCCTTTGCAGCGTGCCCGTTACACACAACTTTATTATGCTAATGTGCACTGAAATTAGAATGAAGTTCTCCTTCTGATTATGATATGTTCATGATATCTGCAGTGTTTTCTCGTCCACATGTTGTCCCAGTAAGCTGCGTCCTTTACCAGACACATCCTCTCTTCTGATGGACAGGCTGCTGCAGCTTAACACCAATTTTCCCTTTTCTCTCTGAGTGATGCTGAGCAGCGGCTCACGTCGCCTTGGGGAAGACACACCGGTGTAGTTCTGCTCAAACCCCTCAATTTATCCTTTAGGTGGAAATAAAGCTGTGTTTAGATGACCTTGTCACCAGAGCAGCGAAGTGAATGCTAATTTGACATCCACATCTCCAGCGCGGCTTTTCTCCTCGTTATCTCTTCAGACTTTGACATCTGCAGAGCTTTTTGTGTTCGTGCTTTGCAGGAATAAGTGGACACGAGTGTCGTATGTGGTGAATCATGCACCCGTTTATGAGCAGCCTGTGTTGACCACTGCTACGACCATTGATATTGGTTAGTATTAATGTGGCTGGGGTATTGTAAAGCATTTAAAGCAATCATTCTTTGGACTTTTCCTAAGGGAAACACATTCCTCACTAATTGATGTGGTAGTTGTGCCACAGATCTCCATTGTTCCATTCTCATAACACTGTTACAGACACATCACTGAGACGTATTGCGGCACTGTACAACATGTTTCTTCATTTCAGTGAAACCTGTGCTGGGTTTTATGGGGTATTATTACACTTCTGTATTGCAAATTAAACTTTGAATTAGTGTGTGACGTCATCTGCACCGACATTAGGAACCACAAGGTTTGGGTGCTGCAGAGTGGAGAGTCCTCAGGGAGTGGATGTTTGGATCACAAGAAAAATGCAGTTGTATCATATAAAGTGACATTTTGGAAAGATTAAACTGATTGACAAATGGATTGATGTTGAAATAAATTATTTTCTATGCTACGATTAATAAAGTAAATATTCTGTTGTAAGATCTAGTGAAGGACACTTGGACCCCTCATCTATAAACACACACACACACACACACACATATTTACTATGATTGGGGGGTACACATGTTGGTATGTATACAACATTTGATGTCTGACTCTCCAAAGTGTCTTATTCACTTGTCGTATCTCTAACTAGCGCCAACAGTGTCAAAGCTGCATTAATGAGCTATTTATTAAACACAGTGTGTGTGTGTGTGTGTGTGTTTGCATGCGTGTATGCACATACACATCCTTAAGTTTACCGAGAAAGGGGTTACCATGACTACTGGCTCCTGAATGTCTGTGGATAGAGGGGAGGGGGTGTGTGGGGGTGCGGGGGGCAGTGTGATGGGAGCCAACGAGGGTTGAACTGTATAATGGCTGTGCTTCATAGGGATTTTATCAAGGCCATTCAGAGTTTGGTATTTCAGCACGGTGGCATTTTTGGCGGTGTCAGGGTGCTGAGGGATGTGTCATTTAAGACGTCAGGCATGGAGACACACAATTTAAGCCGTGACAACATTTCCATAGACTGGAATAATTTGACTGTGTATGTAAATATGGGGCAGTGTTGACATGAGCTGCTCAGGGAATATTCCAGTTTACACACAGGGCCGAGTGTGGACCCATTAATACAGACCCACACTTGTTATGCGAGGCCTTGTTAGAAAACAGTCCATGGGTGGGGCAGGTTCAGATGCACTGTTGAGCCGTTTGTCCTGTGGATGTGGTCAAAACTCCAGGAGAACTTGAACCTGATTCTGACCAAAGCCCACGCGTCAGTTTGATCATCCATTCATGGTCTGTACCAGTGTCTTATGTGGAGATCATGCAAAGGAAGCTGTTGTTTTCTCACATGTAAAGATGAATGACTTTAAAAAGCTGAACTGTGGCCTGTTGAAACCATTTCACTGGACCACGGAGCTCTGATCATCACACGCTGTGGAGGCTTTTTGTGTCTTTAATACAGTAGGTTATGTCATAAGCACTATCATCACTCTTCTTTCTTATGACGGTATGTGTGTGCGTGTGTGTGCACTCTGTACATTAATGGTGAGAACGTGCCATCATTCCGCTCTTTTGTTCCGACTTTGTCTGCTAATTACTTTGTTTTATTCGTCTCTTTGGTGGAAATAAGACCTTCTGTGTGTGTGTGTGTTTGTGTGTGTCACCTAATTGTGGGACAAGCTCTGTTTCGTTCAATTAGAATGTATTAAATACTGTACTCACACACACACACACACACACACACTGTACTGGAACCAGCTCCCCACTCACTGTATCTTCTGCCTCACGTTTGGTGTGGACACTGTCTCAGTGTGTTGTGTCTTTGGTTGTATAGCGACCTATTGATCTGTCCTTTTGCTGCGCTCTTATCTACCACCAACAGTCTGAGCTGACAGCACAGGTCAGCCTCCTTGTCTTCTCCTCCTGCGCCCGTCACAGGCTCACATAACTCCGCTTTGTTTCATGATGGCATCTTCAGCAATTTGTGATTAAAAGCAGCACTCATCAGAACGTGAGCTCCTGCTGAAGAAATAAAGAGAGACTACATAAACCTGAGCTGAAGAAATAAACCGCTAATGTCTGTAGTGAGTCGTGTTGCGTTGCAGCTGTGCTGAAAAGCCATGAGCTGATAATGTATGAATGTCCAGCGTGTCTTCATGAGATTGTTAAAGCTGTCACGGTGACGCTGGGACGAGTTCAGCTAAATGGTCTTTTCCATGCGGTCGAGGTCTCATCAATCAAAATGTAAATGTGTAAACGTGTGTGAACCAGGGACAGGAACCAGGTGATGTCCAGTTTACACATTCTCTTAACTCTTTCTATGTGCAATTTCTATGTTTATATGGTGGAAGGTCTGGCAGGTGCCTTGTAACAAATCACTGTGAGTGAAGGCATCTACAAATGGTTCGTTCTGAAGGGAGGTTTGATAAAGTATTTATGGTTATATGGCATGAAGAGTGATGTGTGGAACTCTCTGGTGCGCGACCGCCATCACTGCTTATTTTCTCCAGTTACTGAGAGAACTGTCACACAGATTAATGGGTAAGAGGCGACACGGAGCAAATTTCAATGCGGCTTTCAAAAACCACCTGTTCAGGAAGCGGTTCGAAGGCATCCAGGTAGACAGGAAGTAACGTGCAGGTCGTTTCAAATGGCCTTTGATTCCTCCATACCGCGAAAACACGTTTACACAGAGATTCCACAATATTCACTCAAAGAGGTGTAGTAATATGTGACCAGCTCCCAGAGTTTTCAGAGATACTTTCTGATACGCTGCTGCTGCCTCCTCTGACTTTTTAAGTCTGACATTGATTGATTGGTTGGTTGACTCACGTCGTACACTTCTGTACCCTGTATACGGGACGGCAACACGGAACAACACTGTGTAAAAGCAGTTTAAAGCAGAACAGGACGTGTAGTAATAACTCCCCAGCGTGTGTATTCACAAAGGAATCCTCTGCCCGGAGTGTGACGAGCTCCCAGACCTCACTTATTATCTTATTAGCTGCTAAAAATGTATTCACCTGCTTATTCGGACTTTTAAAATCTCACATTTATTGATTATTCATTTGTACCTGTTGACACTGTGCGACAGCGGTTTGACAAACCAAACAAGGATTTCTTGAACACACTCTTGTTCAGAGTAAAAAAAGCACAGGTGCAGTTTAAAACCATCAGTGCGAGATAAATCCCATTTATTCGCTCCAAACGGTTGATGTGTGGTGCATAATGATCCTTCAAAATGACTCGGAGCCATAAGTTCTCCTCTGTAACAAAGAATCGTTTTTGTACTGTAATTAATGAGCAGCACTTTGAGCCCGATAACTGTACACATGTGTTGCTTCAGCTCGTAACAAGCAGTTTTAAATCAATATTTAATGTTTCGTGATTAACGTGCTTGTTCAATAGCCGTGTAATGAGTGGCGGCACATTACAGCAAAAGTAATTACTTCAGGGGGATCATGAACATTTCTTCTGGCAGTGCTCCGTGACTTATGTGTTTTTATAAAGTCTGCAGCTATTTTACTGCAGGAAACGTTCAATTCCACTCCACAGTATCAAGTACCAACACTAAAAAAAAATAGTCACATCCATTTCCTTTATGTGTTGGGTTCATTTGTTAGGGGGCTTTGACGTTTTTCTAAATTAAATTGGGTTTTAATCTTCTCTCAGAGCCCATTAGAACTTTCTAATTAATGACCTTCCACATTGCCTTTCACTCGAGAACACACACAGACACACACATATCCACGCTTAGAGAGCATAAACAAAAACAAACAAAGTTCCCGTCGGTTTTTCACCTCTTCTTAAAGCACATTGCCTTTGCAGCTCGTGCTCAGGTATGACCAAAGAGATTTTCTTATCCTCCTTTTGACAGTGAATAAAAGCTGCAGTGCCTGCGCCGGCCTCAGCATACAGATGAGACAGTGTTTTGCTCCTTTAAAAACAGTGTTTCGGTGTTTAATGTCACACTTGTTGCACTGGTGGGTCATTTAGATAATGTATGGTCACATTTGTAAAGGTCGGAATTCACGGCTGCTGGTGCACCGGTGATGAAACTTGGAAGAATCATGTTTCAGGGTATGAATTTTTGTCCTTGCCCATTTCTTTGAAACACACTGTAGAGCCAGATGTCATCGCATACCGATCTATCAATGTCCTCTCCCGTCGACAACATTTGATTAAATATGAATTTTAGGCTTAATTAATTAAACATTGGGCTGCCGCTGATGGAAAATTCCGCCGACCACTCGCAGGGGTTTGTGTGCACTGCTGTTGTTGCTGCATGCTCAGAGAGTTGCAAGTCATATCCCAGTGTGTGGTAATGGCACTCGCAGTGGGAATGGAATTGCTCATTACCATAAGGATAAGTCCCTCCAGGCTAATGTCCCCCTGCATGTGTGCTTTACCACGGAGTGATGAGGACATGCCGCCAGGCTGAGCAGGATGTGGTCTCATATCGTTGCAATGGGGCGAGCGAGCAACATCATTCTCAGTTTTGAATGTGTGCAAAATAATTTGTATTTTAACTTTCCATAATTCTTTTATTGTTGTTATTATTGTTACTATTATTATTATTATTATTATTATTATCTTTTCCAATCTTATTTAATTTTACTTGGTTTCACATTTTATAAACAAATACTTATAAAAATGTGATTTTTAAAATGAGGAAAACAAAAGTGAGCAACCCAGAGGAGTTGGGAGGAAAAATGTCAGATCAATGACATGTTGGTGAGTTCATTCATTTGCTTTGTCACCAGAGATGTGAAGTCTCTCACTTAAGTTGTGTTGATTGTTCCCTTCCGTTTCTGCCGGTGCGTTGACACCATTGACTTGCACATTCAGAGTCAAGATATGTACTTAAATGTGGCCTATAAATAAACTTCTCGCAGGAGTTCAGTGTCAAAGTGTATGAAGAAAAAAAATACTATTTAAAGTTCTATATTAAAAAAAACAAAAAAAACAATTCTGCCAGTTTTTATAAACACACAGTGTTATTAAAGGAAAAGCGACAGTTGGGCTGTAGTTATTTGTACTCTCTGTATGCTGAATAATCCCTTTGTGTATCTGTTGCTTTCTTCTTTGTTGTTGCTGGCATCTACCCTACTGTTTTAGAGCTAATCTACGCCATGCTGCTCACATTCCCTCCATCCCCAGCTGATTGAGTCAGTGTTATAGAAGTCATTCTGAAGTGTGTGTGTGTGTGCGTGTGCGCGCGTGTGCGCAGTTTCTACCAATCAGTCCCACTTTCAGCAGGGTCGGCCACAGACCCTCTCACCTCTGATCAGTTTCCTGACGTCTCAAAAGAAGCTGGAAGTGATGTATTTTTTTTTGCGTCTGAGCTGTATTTTAATTGGACGGTTGCAGTAAATCAGGCCATTTCTGTCATTGTCGATTTCTCTAAAGGAGACCAGAATGATCTGGTGCAGTGTGGCCTGATGTTCGTCTGACGCTCGGAGGCACGACTCTGCATTATGGCCAACATCTGATCTAATTTGCGTATTAGCACATTTCTGTGCCTTGTCCAACTATTATTCTCTTTAATGTCAGAGCTGCTCGTCTTCTTGGGCTGCTTGAGTTCTCTCCTCTTTAAAATGAGCCCATTCAGTGTCTGATTCTCTCTCATAAGTTGCTAATTTTCACTTTTATGCAAATTTCAGCATCTGAAGTATGTAGTCATCAATTTCAGTCCTTATTTTCATTATTATTTGTGTTTCATTTATAGCTGTTGTTAATGATTTTTAATGATGTTTTACTGTTTTTAATGGTCCTGGTTTAATGGTAATGTTTTTTTTTTTCTGGTGATTTGCTGTCAAAGAAAATGTAGTGTCGTTTTGGATTTGGGAGGAAACTTTCATCCATCTGCTCCCTCTGGGTTCTACAACCCGTCTACGTAGTAAAAGCACCTCTGGCCTCCCATCAACCTCTCATGCCCTCACCTCTATGTAACTTCTTCATCCCTGTCCCCCCTACACACACACACACACCCCTCACATGTGCTAAAAATAAGGTGTCATTAGAAGCAGTCTGTGTCTGTGTGTGTGTGTGTGTGTGTGTGTGTGTGTGTGTGTGTGTGAGACTAGGTGTGAATGGTGACTAAAAGAAGTCTTTGCGTATCTTGTGTCTTTCTCTCAGTGCATCAGTGCAGTTTTTTTACATGAAGACATTGATAAAAGTGATAATAGACCTTGATGCTTTGTCAGGTCGTACCTGATCTGCTGCTGCCTGCTTCTGTTTCTTCTTTTATCACATCTTAAAATACTCCAGAGCTGTTATTTTGTTTCCAGATGTCCTGTAATGTCCTGTATGATCTGTGCGCTCTGCATGCTGGACAAGCATCAAATAACTGTGGAACCACTCAGTCTTTAAATCATGTCTGAGCTTGAAATTCACCACATCATTGTCAGGAAGAATACATGGTAGAATATGCAGTAATTCTTGTCTTCCAGCACTGAATGAGAACCATCCTTCATATATTCTGTTTGTCAGTCTGCGTTGCCTCTGTAAACCTTCGGACCTTGAACTGGCTCTTGTCGGCTGTCAGTGATGGCATACAGTGGTGGCTTTCATTGCCGTGTCAGGTTGCAGTAGTACGTTGATCTGAAATGAATTCAAATTGTGAGTCATTCTGCTCTCAGAGATTCAGAGCGTCCTCTCAACAAGAGTGTCACAGCTTTCCGCTGAGTGCCGGAGGCCGTGGGTCTGCGGACAAATGTCAGACATGCTGAAAACATATGAAATGAAAATCTACATTTATGCTCTTCTCAAGCTGAGATGAAGCTCTGTTTGTCCACGGTGCAGAAATACAGCACAGCTACTGTCACTGCTCGTCCTTTCATTTAACCTTCAGCTCATCCAGTCTGACTGGGGGAACGCCATATCTTAAACTCAATATTCAAAAGGTGCTGAGTATACACTGCTGGTAATAGGCTGAAACATCCATTACGTTAATCACATTATACTTTCTGAACTCGTCCGAGAACTATGGAGGTAAGTTGGGACTGGATGATATAAACTCTATGTAGTGTTCATCCCTTTAGGGGGCGGGGGGCAGTGGGTACCATTTTTCGTCATTCATGTACCCATCACCTTCTGTTTTATTTTATTTTTTTCAAATGACGATATGAAACTATGAGAACGATAATAGAGTCATGTTGCTTTTCTACGACACAGTTCCAGTAGGTTTTTGTCACAGACCAGTGAGAGAATAGAGACGGAGCAGGACACGATCTCTGATGTGCTGAGTCACTGTGGATGGATTTAAGCTGACAGAGATCACTGACGATCTGTAGGTCAGTTGGAAATATGTTTGTCCCAGTCATTCAGTGATGAAATTTCTAAAATGTCAAGATTTCGAAGGGGAGTCTGGTGTGTCAGCACATCAGGGAGTGTCATGGAATGGAGTCAAAGTGCAGCAGGGGGTGGGTAGGGGGTCACGTCTCTGTACCCAAACTGACGCACATGCTAAGAACACAGTATGTCTAGGTCCACTGTTAATGCACCTAAAACCATTCAGCATTAAATAAAATCGATATCTCTCACACACACACACACATACACGCACACCCCTCACTATTCCTCTCATTCTTTTGTAATAATACGTTTTTTGAGTGCAGACACATCCTTTGTGTTTCACCTCAGTGTCTCTCCTCTCCACAATGATTTCATGTTTGAAGACACACTTTCCTACAAAGGACAGCTGTCTCATAACCGACCAAAACCACAGCATGTCTAAATGGAGACCCGTGTCAGGAGCCCTGCGCACCTCGATCTGAAAAGACTTTTCATGAGTCACCACATTATATGTTGTCCCTGCTTTTGGTTTCTGTATTTGAGACAGATCTCTAAACGAAACCACTAGTATATGAGACAAAAATGTTGTTCAGTACTTCGTCAAGCCTGATTACTCAAGACGTGGTCGACTGAAAAGCCATTTTAAATTGGGACTATCGACTAGTAATCATGAGAGCCTGTTTGTAGGTAAATCAGTCAATTAGACAGAGGAAGAGCAAAGCGTGGTGTGTAATGCGGGTTATTGATCTTTCTTTAAGACTGATGAAACCGGTCCAGATACAGAGAATTAATCAGACCCACGTGTGCATACGCAGCGAGACGCCTGATCTGTGGTTCAGAACATTAAAATTACACCTTAATGACTCAATGTTCTCAATTTTTCAGGTTATCAGGGGAAATTTTTAGTCATATTTTGATCAATAATTAATTTTCTAATCAGCTCTTTTCAGCCAGCCCTTCATGTCATTAAAGGCTAACTAACTCTATGGAAGTGTATTTTCCATCCTTCGTTGACAAGTTTTCTTGGCAGGTGAATAAATTTCCTGCTAACAATAGCTATCGGCCCGGTGAATAAATCTAAGCTAACGGCAGTTTTTAGACGCCTCAGGGATCTCCTGAGCGTAGTATGAACGAATAGGAACACTCCTGCTGGATGGAAACAGTCAGTCTAAGACACAGGGAGACGGAGTAAACGTTTCATTATAGAGTGAATAAATATATACATTAAATGCATCCATTTCATGGTCTAATCTCATCATTTTATATGCAAAGAGCCTGTGTTGGGCTCAAAGCAGCTTTTTATTTTCTTCATCTTCTTAATGATATGAGGCATGAAAGGTTATCAGTTGTTTCCATCAGATGTTTTAGGTCCAATGGGCTTTGTTTCCGTTAAGGCAGGAAAACGTGGTGATCCAGCTGCCTGCAAATGTATCTGGACATTTCCAGGTGATTTCTTTCGTGTATGTAGAGATTGAATCTCAGGACTGAAGAAGATAAAGGAGGCTCAGGTTGTAAATAACAGTAGCCCGACTGCTCGTGGCGCTACAACAATATATTGGACCATTTTGATCTATTTCCTCCTCTTTTCCCTGCCACTCGTTCCTTTCATTATCGCGCTCTGTGACGGACGGCAGTGAATGGGCACAAAGAAAAGGTGCACATCATGTGTAACCACCAGGGAGCCTGATGGTCACAGGCACTAAAAGTAAGTTGGCCCCCAACTGGGACGGAGCTGTCTGTTCCTCTCAGCCATCGAGGCGTGAAACCGGACAGTGACGACCTTGAGAGACTGTGCTCCTGACCTTTTTTTCAACACGACAGAACGGAAAGAGAGAGTATGACGAGAATGAAGGAAATGAAAGAGCAGTATGGGAGATAGACCAAGGGAAGAATGGGTAGTGTGTGTGTGTGTGTGTGTGTGTGTGTGTGTGTGTGTGTGTGTGTGTGTGTGTGTGTGTGTGTGTGTTCGGTCGTTCAAGAGGAAGAAGCACAGATAAGCAAACCCTGGCAATTAAAGATGAAAGAGGAAAGCTTATGTGTATATGGGAGCTATAGTTACATGAGAAGTGAGAGACATTTTCAGAATTTAAAATGTACAAAAAAATGGAAAATAAAATTTGACGAATAAGACATGATAGAAACAGTATTATTCATGAAAAAATAGGAAGGTGAAGTGAAAGAATAAAAAAATTAGTCATTCATTCAATGAAATGACAAAAGTCATATAAACTTCAAGGAGCACCTAGATTCATTTGCTGGTGATGGAATCATTTGACAAATAAAGGCCCAAAAGCTACAAAATAAATAACTAAATACATAAATATATCTCCAGAGATGACTTTTTGATTGACGTCTTTCATTTCTCTGTTACTGTACATGTCTTACTTGCTTACTGTTTTCTCAAGTGGCACTTATCTGTCATCTCTCCGCTCAGCATCAGTTTGATGTCTGTCAGTCATGGTTAGGAGTGTGTGTGTGTGTGTGTGTGTGTGTGTGTGTTGTGACTGATATTGTTGAAGGAGGCTGAGCCCAGTTCACCAGAGAAAGGAGATTAGATGCTGATAATTTTTTTCTTCATATGATCATCAGTCATTTCAAGTATTCATAACACTGTACATACATACTGTTGACTGTGTGTGTGTACATATTTTACATATTTAACATACTGGGGATGTGCAATTTACCCTGTTTACATAGTGAATGTATGGAGGCCATGTTTTGGGATTAGCACACTTGTCTTTTCTGTCTCCTCTGGTCTGCAGTGAAAGTCAAATATTTTGACATCACAGGGAAAATGGGTACATATACTGTACCTCCTGAATGTTTTATCACACTTGACTAGAGCTTTTCAGTTCCATGTGTTAATAATACTGTAATGTCCTTTGGAAACCGTACAGAGACAGAACACATGAGCATAAAACCATCGACTGTGTGTGACAATGATGAAGTCATTGTTAGACATTGTTAGACCGTACACGGAGGGTTTGAAAACGGGTTTTGCGTCTTGACTTTTTTGAAAGGAGCTGTGGTCGCAGTGATACCAACACTGGTCACCATGGCAACAACTTTTCAATCACAAGGTTACTGAAGCACTTTGGCTATTGTTCTCGAAACAAAAGATGCTGTACCTGTGAAGACCATCAGAAAATGTTTATTCAGCTAGTATGTCAAATGAAAAGTAGGATCGTCCGAAAATCATGACCTGCAAGGGGTGGGGGGGGGGGGGGGGGTTGAGGAGACTGATCATCCACTATGTATACAGTCTATCAGACATCATACAGTGATTACTGATTTCTCATCCACCCATTATTGGTTACATTTCCAATTTTACTTTACTAGATCTACTTGGAAGATATGTTTATTAATACTTTCTGTTGTATATGAAGGGGATCATCGTACCTCTGAGTACACTGCTGAGTCTTATGTCATTACACATCACCGTCACCATTTACATCACCACTAGTAATTGCACCGGCTCCACCATCTTGTCATCGAGTCCCACATCATCACCACACTTGGCACCTCCCGATTTGTTTTTCACCACTCAGTTGCCTCAGTGTGACTTCACACCCTTTCTCAGGCTGAGCTGCGTGTGTGTGTGTGTGTTCAGCCTTTTCGGCTGCCTTCCTGCTTATCAGTCTGCTTGTCCGTCTGCATGATGTCAGTCCGACTCCTTCTCCATTTCCTCACATCCAAGTCTTTTGTGTGTGCGTGCGTGCATATGTAAGTACGCTCACACACACACACACATACACACACACACACACACACACATGGCTATGTGTGATCTCATCAGTTCCCACCTCCGGTTTTCCAAATCTGATTCCACTCAGGGCTATTTATAGCCACAGAGGCCCACTCCACACTGTGTAACACATCATGACCTGTGCTCCTCGCTGCCTTTCAGAGACTGAAGCCCACAGCACTTAGGACAGGGAGGACAACAGATGGGTTACACAAATAAACACATCGGCATGTCTTTGAATCGTTTGACACGAAACAGAACAGCTGATGTTAATCACGAGCAGTGATGTTCCTTATTTAGAAATGCAGCTGACGTCAGACAGTCGTTGTATCATGTGCTTACATCCCAGCTGGTGAGGCTTTAGAAAACGATAGTTTTGGGAGCCAGATGCAACTTCGCTCTATGTTTGCATGTGAGTATGTGTGCGTCCGCTGCGGAATACTAATGGGCGCCATAGCCTGCACAGCTACATAATGAGGTTTGTCTTGTTCGCAAGTCCAGTTATATCAGAGAGACTGTAGAGGAGGAACTTGTGTGTGATGAAACACACCCCACCCTGTGTCTGCACTGTCTCCACATACAGTGAGCGTTAGCTGGATGCTGGATCAATACACATTTTAGTAGATGGGACAGAAGGCTTGCCTGTGTAGTTTTACCAATATATGAAGGTGGATGAAAAGGGACAGGGTGTGTGCGTGATCTTCATGTGTGTGCAAATCTGGGGAGTTGATGCCATGTGTCGTTTCCATGACGACAGTCTCTCTCTGTTCAGTCTGTCTCTTTTGCTGACTCTCCTCTCTATACTATATGAAATTGTTTGTGTCTCTTCATCAACAGCGTGCCATCCACCTTGCGTGACTTTGCAGAGTTGTGTGTGTGTGTGTGTGTGTGTGTGTGTGTGTGTGTGTGTGTAGGACCGGACAATTTGTCCTTCCCCTGGATGATTTTATGCCAATGGAATAATTGTCACTTGTTGTGCTCTTCAGCTGCTGAGCAGATCAACAGTATTTCTCCTTTACTATTCTGGGATGAGTCAGTGAAAACGATGACTGATGAACAGAAATCACACATATTGCACACTTGACAAGTTTGTTTTGACGTCTGCATTGACGCATTTCAAATGACAATTCATTCAACTGGGACACAGCAATGTCAAAAAGAGAATGCTGTGTTTATTACAGTTTAGGACACTTTTCCATCCAAACCCGTGAGTCTTCACCTGATCTGGCACGTTCACCAGGGCTCCCGGCTGAATGCCAGGATATACATCCTCTTCGGTTCAAACTTCAGCTCAAGTGAAGTGCTGATGAGATGGAGCCACAGACTTGGCACCAACTCAGAACTGCTGCATGCCGACATGAAGACCATTTCAAAGTCACACTGGGGGAAAAAATAATCTTATTTAGACACATTAGAAGTGTGTGTGTGTAAGAAAGCATAAGAGAGTAGGCATATGGATACAAACTGCTGGAGTCTGATGAAGATATGGACATAGATGGACACTGACCTCTAGTGGGGGTTGATTGAAGTTGCACTTCCTTTCCTTTAGCACTTCTTTTCCTTGTTTGTACGTCCGCGTTGTCTCTCTTCCAACCTTAGCTGTCCCACTGGAGGTATAAGCAAGGAGGAAACGTAAAAAGAGAGGAGTCAAGGGCATTTAAGACAATCAGACAATCATCTGTGCTGTATTATCATCGTTCTACAGTCTATGAATAGGATGTGTGTCACAGCCGCGGTGGATGATTACATCAGCGGTCATGACAACTTAGCACATGCACAGGGATATTTATAAGTATAAGTATTTTTGAATATACATTTGTATCCTTCTCCCACCACGGTTTGTGTCCCCAGTGCTGAAATAAAGATGCGTCCTTGCTCACAGCCTCTCTGGCAAGTGAGCTTCCTCCTCCAGATGCATTTTATTAATTTAGCGATCCTTCAAGATGTTGTGGTCATATGAATTAACAGGACATAGGTAGGATGGCTGACATGGCATGAAATAGATTGTGGTCATATGAATTAACAGGACATAGGTAGGATGGCTGACATGGCATGAAATAGATTAATTAGAAGAGAAAGGCGACTTTCTCATGAGGCTTCCCTGCAGCCGTGATACCCTCCTTCATTGTGTTTCCAGCCCTTTTCTTTTCATTCTTCCATCACCTTTCTACGGCTCAGACTCTCCTGTGTTATTTTGTAATTCTGTTTCCTCTTGTGCAGTGTGGTGGTCTGTTATTTCTTGCCTCAAACCTTCTTTCCCATTCTCCTTCTTCTGTCCCACAAGGTTTCTGGCCATGCAGCATCTGCTCGCTGGCACTGTGAAATTCACACAAATTATTCTGCATTTGATTTGTTGTATGAATAAAACATTGTTTGTTTCCAAACCCTGTATCATACACTGTTTCTGTAAAGTTGGAAATGGGGAACTCTATATCTCTCAACAGCTGTGTTGCCCCTTCCAGAAGCTGCTGTTTGTTTGCAGTGCGGCCACCCGTGTGGCTGCACCACTTGTAATGTGTCTTTCCTTGAGCCATAACATCATCTACTGAATATAAATGACTGACCTCTTTCAGACCGGCTGCATGGCCAGTTGATAGTAGGCAGCCTCTTACAATAGTAAATCATCACGGGAAAACAAATCTTTATCAGCACAGGTGGTGCATGATGACGATGGTGATGATGATGGTGTGTGTGTGTGTGTGTGTGTGTGTGTGTGTGTGTGTGTACTTGTTGCAGCTTTCACGTGTGTGATTATTCCCTCAACAGGAAAACCAGAACCTGTTTATGCTGCTGATTTCGTTGGAACGACACACAGACCAGTCACCTGTGCTGGGGAATGAGAGCTGCTGAGTCTTTGGAGGTTTTTACACTCACATCCTCACCTCAGTGTCTCCGCTTGTCTCTCTGGCTGTTTGTGATGAGACATGAGTCCGTGGAGCGGAACGTGAGGGGGGTTAATTGTTGCTCCTTGCTGCTGGTTTGTGTGTTAGTTAATGCTGTTGACAAGATCTGAGTTATAAGACATACAAGACACAAGTGAGAACATTAACAGGAAGAAAAGCTGGTTTATGTCAGTGGATATGTGCTGTTTTCAGATATACTGGGATATACTGGGGTGTATGAAAGACCAACAGATGAGTTTGTTACAAATGCCGTGTCCTACAAAGACTATTTCATAGGTTTACGTCTGCCCTTTGCTGTGACAACACAACATAAGCAATAAAACTATGAATATAACATAATGCCGTTCTGCATTTAACTTAGTGTCCTTTTTGTAAAGTGCTTTTCAATTCTGGTGATAAAGCGTTGGTATTTTCCTGCTGTATAAGGACTATTTGTTGATAGTCTTCTACGATGTCAGACATTTGTCCTCTGCCCACTAGATGTCCCAGTTTAACTGACCCTGGATTTAAAGACTGACTCCCCCTTGTCCAAACTTCTACTCCATCATGTTCTGTTGTGACTGTGTTGAACCTTGGAGCGATGTGTAAGCCCGGACATTCATCTTCCACCATCTCCTCTGTCTTATGACAGTATGTCTAGAGCGTTTATCTCTCCTCATGAGGCCTTTGCCAAGTGTGTCGGTCACATTGTGTGTGCGAGTGCTTTGGAGTTTCTTTAGCGAGGTCAGTCAGACCTGAAGACCTGAAACTCAGTTGAACCTCAATCGCGTGTTCTCCAATTAGCACATTGGGTAGAATGTAATGTGCAGGGATCAACACAACAAGACACAGCTACGGCAGTTTAAATGCAGTATTTTGACCTTCAGCAATGTGGAAAATGTCATTTGTACTCGAAGATAAAAACACATCAGGCCTGAAATTTGAAATATACCCCACGACACTGCTACAATCCATCAACCTGACGTGATCTGAACTCAAATGTCAGATCACTGATTCATACTTTTCCCCTGAGGCCTCAAACCTGACAGCTCACGCAGTATTGGAACTATTGAAATATGAGTCAGCATAACCACAAACTTGAGTTCATCGTAGCCCCATCGGTTCACATGTGAACATCACCCTCCACAGTCCAGCACCAATCCATTGTTTCCCCTCAGAGCTCCTGTCTCACAGCATCTCTAACAGGATATTTAGCAACCGGCAGAAATTTGGAACAATCAATAGCAGCCTGAAGAGAAAGACAGAGGAAGTGACTTTAATGTGTGTGTTGTTCGGCGCTGAGTGACCCTGATTAGCTAATATCATAACAAGAATGAGAGCTGCTGCTACTGAACGACTTCATTACTCTCAGGTTATGAGGCATCAGGCGCTATACGGGGCCGAGGGATAATAATGAGGATGGTGAGAGCAGCTGAACTTTCACTTTTTCTGAAAAAGCGAGGAGCTATTCAGCTTTAATGACATTTTATTTCATTGTAAATTAACTGCAATATTTTGCTTGAAAGTTGCATAGCTTGGCTCCTGACATTCTCCCCTGCTACACCTTGATGTATTCCCATGGTCAGATGACAGTAAAACATAACCCCCACCATGCAGGTGCTAATTTAACGTCTGCCATGTTGTAGGTATCTTGATTATTTTATTTTCTCATATGATTCGGACAAAGTGCATCTTAAAGTGATTGTGGAAAACAGTGTAAGAAAACCAAATAAACAGGAACTGATATTTTCAGCTATTTAATGAATTACAAAGAAATCCGCTGAAAGATAAATAGAGTGAATATAGAGTGAAAATAGAGTGAAGGCAGTTAAACAAAAGCTGAAACCACAGGGGAAGATAAATGAGAGTCCAATGTGAAAAATGAATGCACATTTTTCGCTGTTTTAATCAAACTAAATTCAAAGGAACAAATTCAGGCGCCCTTGTGGAGTGGACGTCACCCTTAAAGTAGTATGTGGTCTTTGTTAATGTACATTTATTAAAAGAGATAAGGAAGAAAACTAGTAACACAGGTCACATCTGTTGGTCCAATTTTCTGTTGCGACAGCTGGAATGAGGTGAAACATCAACCTGGAGGGAGAGAAGCTGAAGGGGAATAAACAATGCTGTGTGTTCCCTCTGTGTTTGTCCTTCATGTTCTCTAGCTGTCTTCTGTTACCCCCCCCCCCCCCCACCACCACCTTCAATAAATGAGCAGGCAGAGAAATCATTTTTAACCAACTTGTTCGTCTCACGTTTCTGTCTTTCTTTCTTTGTCTCTGTCGTGAGCGTGTGGTTCAATATTTCTCTGTTTACATTTGCCTTGTGTGCAATCGGAGCTCCGCTTCGATACATCTAGTTTACATTACTGTCAGAAGAGTGAGGAGACATGTCTCTGCTTGTGTTTGTTTGCCCTCACACCATGTATAAGTCGAGCTACGTCACATTTGATCGGGTTTCCTGTCACCTTGTCTGCCTGGTGTGTGTTTGCGTGCGGTGTTATCCACACAGACCTCCGATGCCGCTGGTCCAAGTGAAGGACTTCTCTGTAACCAAGCGGCTCTGTGTAGTGGGAACTAACATGAGTGTCAAACAGAGAAACAACAACAGAAGGAGATGCCGGCGCAGCACATTTTCAAAACCCCCTGCAGCTTTTTCTCGCAACCTTGCCTCAGGCAGAAATGGACACAGAGGGAATGAATATGACAGGAGGGAACACACCTTTCTCCTGATTTGGTTATTTTTGCTGCATTAGGTGAAGCGATACCCTCACTGGGACATGCAGGGAGTTTCAGGACCTCAGTATCTTGTCAAGTGTAGCAGCCTGAAATGGTTCTGTAGAATTTATTTCATACAATCTCTTATTTAATCATTGTGAATGCAGTGACCACTCATTGATCCCTTATTAAGTTCCATTAAGTACACTTAAGACTAACGTTAGGCAGCTAGTATTCAAAGAGCTATGTGTATTTTCCTCCTCACTTCCTTCTAGAATAGCTGCACTCTTCTCTGAACATGATATTTTAGTGAAACTTTGACAGTTATTATGTATTTTTATGAAAACAAATATGGAAAGACAAACCGGTTCTGTTGGTATTTCAATAAATGGGTTAATGTTGTACTGAAAGAAGACATTAGCAGCTGAAATGTGATAACAGTTTTGTTTCAGCTAAATTAAAAACCTGTTTTGACTCATTTAAAAACTTGTTTTTGACACAGTTCACAAACTAGAAAAGCTCAGCAAGTGCAGCCCTCCGCCAAGCAGCCCGTTTCCACCCATGGCAAAACATGCCTTTAGCATTTGAAATGAAGTGGGTGTCATTAAGCATAAGCAATATTGTGACACACATCAGGCACTCTGAGTACTATTTTTTCACACCAATAACCACTGCTCCACAGACAGTCTGCTGCTGATACTGTGGAATTGTTGTATACAGATGATTATGAAGACAGTAAAGATTCTGAAAATGTCAATAAATATATAATCAATAAAGTATCTACCTATCTATCTACCGATGTGCTCAAATTGGTCCTATGTTGAAAATGTCAATGAAATCTGTTTATAACTTTTTGAGTTATTTTGCTAACAGACAAACACAACAAAGGAGTTTGAAGGTAATTATTGCAATAACTTTGCTGTTTTAGTAACACCAAGAACCAAAAGGATTCTTTTCCACTGTCGTAGTAGTACTGTTTTTTTTCTGTGTAAATCTGTATGTATGAGGTCAAGATCAACACTTCACTTTTCCGAAATCCGTCGCCAGAAAATGATTTGATCCCGCTCCAGTAGTAACACACTGTCCACTATACCTGGTAATGGACTTGACATTAGTAGAACATAAATATATTTTCTTTCCATTACCAAATCTGGTTTTAAATGCCGTCTTCCAGTTACCAAGGAAACCATATTAGGCAATCAATGAAGGTAATATCACTGGATACCCCATCAACACACACACACACAAACTGTGTGTATTCAGTTAGTCTTTCTTTCTGCTGCTCTCTCATTCTCTATTCCAGCTCCTACTCATCCTCTCCCCCTCTCTTTATCTACCGCCTCTCACTCACTCACTCTCTCTTTCCCCATCACAACACACGCTTCCCGACAACGACTGCCAAAGGACCAGCAGCGTAGCAGTATCCCCAGATGCCATCCCTTGACGGGGCCTGGACGAAGAAAAAGAGAGGGGGAAACTTTGAGCACAGGATTTTAACCAGGTGTTTGCAGCCTGCAGCATCAGCTGTGGGGCCTCCACCAGGGAGTAAGTGGGGCTGACAGAAGCCGGCTTTGGGTGGTACCGTAGAAGACGACCGGCGAGCGAGCCAAGACATCTTCTGCTTGTCAAAGTGTCAAAGTGGATGACAGTAAGGAAGTTGGTCAAAGACAGCTCTTCTGTAAAAGTTGGAAAACTGCTGTCGTGGGCGTAGTTGAACAGGTGTCTTGCGTTGCTGGCCGAACTCGGCCTGTTCCGTCCTGACCTGGCTCAGCGGCTCAGTTTTGGGCGATGACAGCTGTTGGTCTCCCAAGATGTTGAGTCTGGATGGCTTGGAGGTGATTGCTGTGCTGGTGGTCATGGGTCTTTTCATCAAAGTCCTGGAGCAGTTTGGGATGTTTGAACCCGTCGGCGGGGAAGGTAATACATTATCTCTGAGATTTATTTGTGCAAAATCCAAGAGAAATATGGTTCAGTTAGAACTTGTACTTGCTCTGACTATGTGAAACAATACTTTCCTCCTGCGTGCCCGATTTTGCTGGTCCTGAGTGGGGTTGGGTTACCAATGCCACTGTGGTACCAGCACTCCCCACATCTACCTCTCCCTTTGCTCTCTCTCTCTGTCTGCCTCTTTCTCACACACACACACACACACACACACACACCCCGCAACTTGAGCTGAGTGCGAGGCCTCCCCCTGCCCCTGGGGTGTGTGCTTTTACCTTCTAATCGATAACACTATGGACAGCGTGGGTCTGAGTGCAAAGGCCCTCGTCTCACTGAGGAAATGTCAGCCTTCTTTCAGTGCTCTAATTAGCCTGTGGAATTGGAATGGAACTTGGCCCAGAGATAAAATATGTCTCAATTTAATCTCCAAAGATCATAGATCAACATATTCTGTGGTTGCCATGGCCTGAAGCGAGTTGAAAAATTTGATTCAGTTCAAAATGGTTTTGAATTGAATGTCATCGCTGTGGAAAACTGGGTAAAAGCCATCATTGATTTGTGGTAAATCCGTTCAATCAGTTAGTTCAATTCCCAAATGTCTTGTTAAATCAAGATTTACGGTACAAACCCATATTTTGTCAAGAATTCAAGCAATCTCTGGATGTGAATGGTGGGTTGCTTGTCTTATTTATCCATGTTTTGTCCACTCCATGTCCAGTCAACTACACCTTGTTCAGACCCTCTTGGAAGACAGGACACTCTGATCAACCAGTTCCACTTGCTTGATGGATTATTCTCGACCTCCATTTTAAGTCATTGTGTACGGGACATTATTGCAGTTTTATTAAAGGGAAAAAAATGTCTGCTGGATGCACATGACAAGACAGGACCGTTCCTGATGTACCTGCTGGACTACACCCAGTCCTCAAGGTGTGCCAACAGTCATTTTAAAGGTCCCCTTGGAAACTCAACTGTCTGATAGCGCCTGTGAATATGCAGTGCCGTTCACACACAAACAAACTCAAACAAACACACACTCACACACGCTATGGAGGCTTGGTTTTAGATGCTTTTACAGTAAACTGAACAGCACTCTTCAGTATATTCTGACTATTCTTCATAGAGAAAAGCAACTTTCTTAAGAGTATGTGTGTGCCAACTTCTCAGCGAGTACTTACTCTAATGAATTTTCTCTTTAGAAACTGAGTCAGGACAGAATGACTGTGTTGAAACAGTTGTAACGACCATCTATCTGAGTGTACACATGACTCCTTCAATACGTGTGCAGTGTTCGTCTGCAGGAAAATCACAGATACTATAATGTGATTTGCCAATTGATCTATTCATCTTTATAACTTCAGCCCTGTGTTCCCTGAATCCTAACACGTTCCCATTCATATTCATTACTAACCTGTCTCATTCCACTCACTGGTCCGCTTCACTCCACAGTTACAAATAGACTCTTTCATCGCGCTTGACCTTTGCTAGTACAACGGTAGAGTAGCGTCGGCCGTCGGTGTGGCAGCGTGTGTCTCGTGTACCAGTCTTGACAATATCAATGTGCTGATGCCAGCTGATCGACCACAGTTAATAGAGTATTCCTGATTCTGTCCTCTTTGCTTTGGCTTTTTGCACAGATGACCTTCCAACATCTGAGGGTCAGTTTCATAACTAATGTAGAAAAATATTAATTATGGTTGAAATGGCCTCAAGGGACCCTCATACAGATATTCACACTGAATCATTTCCTGGTGCAAGACAGATAAAATCAAGAGCCTGTGAGATGAGCATTGATTAAATGAGCAGTGTGGTTGACCCTGTGCTGATTAAACACACATTTGCACATATTTAATGTTCAGAAAAGAACAAGGATGAAAAGGATGTGTGCGAGGAGGATGCATCCAGAATGAACGAGGAGCGAGGAGTCTGGGTGTTTACGTGGCTCCAATGATTTAAAGTTATTACCTAATGGCTGGGGTGTGTTCTTTGGAGGTTTTACGGGAAAGAGATGGAAGTGTTGTACGATGGGATGTTCCGGCCTGAGCAGACTGGCTGCGTTTCTTACGACACAGCAGTTCTTTTTTTTTTTCAATTTTCAATTTTGAAATGTGTCCAAATTGTGTGATCCATCTGAGCTTATCAGTTCCATTTATCGACCCATTTGCAACAATGGGGAGTTACAGTGATGGGTGAAAATGCTGCAGTGTGGGCCTTTACGTCTAAAATCCATCACAGCACTTCTGCTTGTAGTGTCTGTGAAACCATCATGTCAAATGGGAATATTGAGACAAAACAAGGAACTTTCCCTTTATACACACAAACAGAATCTGTTTAGTCAGTGAAACTAAAAGGTTAACTTTACTTTTTAAACAAACCTACTAGACAATGAAGGAAAATTAATTTGATTTGACTTTGCTTGATTTGCCTTTTCTTTACTGTTAACATTTATAAGGCAGGGCCATGGTCCATTTCATTACAAAAATGATGGATTCATCTTTATCTTGTTGATACGCGCTACATCTACAGTATGTACTGTGTATGCAGTTTGCTAATGCTGATATCACATGCTGACACCTACAGGTCGATGGAGCCTGAAGTGAACGTCATAAGCCCAGGAAATTGTTTATTACCTCCTTTAGAAAGACTGTGTGCACGTGTACCTGCATGCATGTGTGTGTGTGAGAGAGAGACAATGTGAGGGTGAGAGACAAGTGCAGGTAAATTGCTTAGAATTACTCAGCAGTCAGCAAAGAACCCATTTATGCCCAAGTACACACTCATGCTCTCGTCCATGCCTTCATTGTAATTGCCCTTCGAGAGAGGCAAGTATATGTGTGTGCGCGCACCCTATTGCTACACACGTCCCTTACTACTGTCGACTGTGTCAGTCACCTGTTTGCTGAAGTTTTATCGACAAGTCAAGGATTTTCTGAGCAGACACATAGATCCAAGTGACTTCTGTGACTGATATGAAGTATGTGATTGTGGCAACATCTAGAAATGTGGAGGAGATTGTCCTTGGTGTCCTTGTCTCAGGCTCTTTCTTTCATCGTCCCCCTGATGGCCGAGCAGGCTGAAGATGAGAGGCTGGATCCAAGAGTGGGACATCTAATTCACAGGTCTCTGTGCTTCAGCAACCATCTTCCTACCTCTCTGCTCGTCTCTCTCTCCCACCCTCCTCTGTCTCTCCTTCCCTTTAGTTGATTATAGCAGGTACTGTGTGTGTGTGTGTGTGTGTGTGTGAGGTATGCCTCACATTGTGGGGGTAAAATTGGTTTGCTCAGTCACTCTGGGAACTTGAACCCCTTCAAGGAAGAGAAATGTCGCTATGGTGTACACATTAAGTAAGTTATGAGTTGTAGGTGTGTGTGTGTGTGTGTGTAAGAGAGAGGGTGTGTGTGTTTGCGTGTGTGTTGAGCAGACTGCTCTGTGATGCGCCGCCGCTTTTCCTTCGACATGCATCTGCAGAAGTACGATAACATTGAGAGTAAACTAATGAATTCACACACGTGTCCTTGAGAATATCCCTTTCTAACGTCTTCATTTTTAAAGCTTTGTCTGAACACTGCTAAGCCGCTTTTCTGGAGACCTTTTCCTCAATGCTACTTAACGTGTAAATGTGACAACGTAGCGGTAAGACGCTCCCGCAATTTGCAGTCAGAAGACAAAATAACATTCTGCCATAGTTTCAGTTTGAGCCACAAATGTGAGACTCAAACTTTTGTGAACGATGATTTGCCACAAACCTGTTTTGTCAACAGGTAAACTCACTAATAAATATAATAAATATCTGTCATCCACTGGAAAGCTGCTGTATATAATAAAACCCAAAAAATTGATACCTCACATTTAACAATATATAGAACAACTAGTCATTAAGAAATTCTACATATTTAATTGCACAGTAATTCAGGTTTTTTACTCTTTAGCAAATATTTAGGGACAGGTTAAAGAGTCAGAACACCCAGCCGTGTAAATGGTGATCGGCCAAAGTGGCTGTGATCACTGACTGACCATAAGCATTTCGTTGACAGATACTTTTACTTTGAAAGTTTAATTTGCTGTAGTTGCATGTGTGTGGAGTGCTGGATGTGGATTATCTATGTTTATTCATCATTCTCTCGTATGAGGGATAATGTTGATTTACTGTTGCTACCTCAGTGTAGCACTCGGTGCAGGTGATGTGTGATGCTGTGAAATAGGTCAAAGGTCATGAAAAAGTTCCAAAGGTTGTTGACGATATGCACTCTGATGTGCACTGTGGATGTGAACAGAGAGCATGCAGGTCAGTGTGGGGTTGTTCTTTTGTCTGCTGTCTTGGAAATGAACTAATAACTTCAAGGAGGTTTTAAAACCTTTATTCGGTTCCAACGCGCCTTCACTCATGACGGTGACTAAAAAACGAGAACATTTTTTTACAAGGTCGTTCTCCATTCGTTCCATTCCAGCTCACACATGTCGAGTATTGACAAGGGCACACCCTCCTTGCAGCAGGATTCACCAGAATAAAACATTCATGTTGGGCAGACAGGAGCTATTATTCATTCCCTTTGACTCCAACAGCGGAGGGCTAAAGGCTGCTGTCATTATGTCATTGATTCACCTGCCAGTTTGATCTTCATTCATGGCCGGATCCCCATTAATGTTTGGGACAATTGAGCTGCAGGCTGCTGCCGCCTCCGTCCAGTTTGGACAAAGTTTCACCAGCTTTGGTTCCACAGACCACTGAGGTGTTGAGCACGTGATGATCATTTCCCCAGATGATTTGTCACCATGGAACTATACACACAGAAATATAGTTTCTTTATAGCAGACATGGAGCTGTGTGGAGCTGAGATTTGAATCCTCTTAGCTGCTATAAAGATTTTTTTTTTTTTTCAGATATCGACCCAGTCAGGATGTTTACCTGATTCACCTCCAGGCTGGAAACAGGAGAACGATGTTTGTGATTTGATGGAAAAATGTTTAGTGGGTTGCTGTAAGCCACGCAAACCCCGTTTGTATGGACTCTTTTTCACTCGTTAAAAACAGAGAACACATTTGAAAAAGCAGCAATGCAGCAGCTGGGTGCCGGGAATGAATGTGACAGAATACTGATAGTACTAGAACAGTGCTAATGCTGTCTGGTGCTGGAGTTCTCAGCAGAACATTATCATGAAGGCAAATGAGTGTAGCTCTCCTCGCAGGCTTGTGTGAATGTGGGTTGGACTGTTAATGGCTGGTGATCTGTCATTACCCTCCTACTGTTTGTCTGCAGCGTGGAGCTGAATTTAAATGAAGGATAAAAGCAAAGAGGAGCACAGCGGTGCATCTCAAATGGCTTACGTTACACTGCCCTCTACAGGTCAGCTACTTTAATAATGCAAACCGGATCTTTTTTTTTTTTTTCCAATAAGATGAGATCAATTCAAAGGTTAATTTATCTTCAAGCGGAGATAAATATCTAACACAACGTATCAACTTCATCAGATTTAAAGAATTTTTCAAACTATTCCTGACTGTGTATATGACAAGTTTCATTGTTGCATTTTATGTTGATTAATGATTCAAAAGTGATACAACTTGTGTTTTACTCACATTAATGCTTAAAAGATTTACTTCCTGTACATCACAATGGATATCAGCCATGAAAACCATGTTTAGATATTACATATTAGATGTTCAAATGAATTTACCACATGTATTTCAAAGGTGTGTCTCTCTACGCTCCAATTCATAATAAATGAGAAGATGAAACGGATCCCTCATTCTCACTGTGCGCGTGTTCTAACAAAAACTGTTCTTCTGTAGTTTCTGCTGAAAGGACGTCAGGAGAATGAGTCTGTTTTCGTCGCACGTCGCAGTATTAAAAATATCCTCAAAAGCTAATGACCTGTGCAAATGGACGTCTTCTTTCGCTTGTCTAATTGGAAACACACCAGACAATTTTGAGCACCATTTGTCAGTAACCACCTGTGTGTCTGTTCCGTGACACACACACACACACACACACACACACACACACACACACACACACACACACACACACACACACACACACTCCCTATGTTAGACATTTTAATCAGTTTTCAGAGGAATAATTGTCCAGGTAGACATCTAAATATGGAGGTATTTCAATTACTTGGTGTGTCGGGCTTCAGGCAAAGTGTGTCAAAGAGACTTATTACCCAACATTTTATTACTGTGTGTGTGTGTGTGTGGGAGAGTGTGTGTGAGCATCATTCAGTTTAATGTTCATATTAAGATCAGAGCGTCTCTTGGGAAGGGTTACAGATGTGTTGAAACAGTTCAGGCTAAAATAAGCCCCCGTAGTTCATCCGTGCTTTTTTTTTATTGTAAGGACTGAGTTCAACGGGCTCAAGGGGATGTTTGGAGATTTCTGAGAGCGTGTGTTCTATGTTGGCCTAGTACCAATGATGCAGCTGGTTTGCTCTGTAAGTGACCCTATCTGCATTCAACATGAAACCAGACCAAACCAACCAGAAAGTTTCACATATTTGTATTCCTCCTGTACAACCCACCAGAATATTACACATGGCACATAACCATGTGGCAATTAAAGATTGACTGATTGATTGATTAACGACATGGGCCAAGGAGCTCGTAGATCCTTGTCTTTGCCATATGAGGTCAGTTTCAGAAACCATTCAAGTACAGTCTACAGGATCCTCTCTACTATAAATCATAAGACAGTAGTGAATATTGATTAAACAAAACCATCAACAGATAACACAAAGTGATATTGTGCAGCAATGTTGAAGGATCTGTGGAATAAGGAAAGCCCAAACCCACATGCATATTCAGATGTTTAACACTGTTTATTCAAGAACAAAACTCAAAAGTGCCACGAGGGGCCAAAACTGTAAAAGAACTCAGATTGTCCAGGAGGAAAAAAACTCACCAGCACACAGGAAGGGATCACTGGGGAAAAAGACACAGGAGGCAAGGCAGAGTCTCATGCACGAAGCTGAGACTGAATGCAAGTCAATCGCGTGGCACAGTGGCATGTTTGGAGGTGGCTTAAGCAGCGAGGTTGAAAACTCAATGCAGTAAAACAAACACAAACCAAAAAAAAACAAACCATGACAGGATTGTACTCTGTACAATGTTACAACCCCATACTGCATTAGCAGGCACAAGAATAGTGACCAATTTATCCCGATTACGTAAGAATGTTTCTCAAAATGTGACTCGTCATTTTCCCAAAGTGTAAGTGAATGCACCACGTGGGCGGACACATTAGCGTTAGCCATCCTTGAACACACCCGGACTGAAACCAACACTCCGGATTGAAGAGTGATATTCTGACGGAGCAGGACACACTGTCTTAGTAAAGTCAAACAAACAAATGAGGACGACAAGGAAGACACACTATTATATTTTATTTTCCCTTTTTGTCTTTTTGTCAGCACACGATGGCACTCTGCTGGCCAGTCAGTCACTCCTACAACTATTCAGTGAATGGTCGACATGTAGCATGAATATGTTGTCACAAAGTACGTACACAAGATGCCGTTTGACCTGCAAGTGAAGAAATGAAATCTCTGTTCCCATTAATAGAAAGCTTCAAGAGCAGTAAGAAGGTTAAAGGTCACTTACCTTACAGTATTCCTGGAATCGCAGTTATACTGTGACAGCTTTATTTATTCGCAATGTATTGATGTTACATTCTGTGCGAGTATATGACAGATACCCTCCTGCTGTCTGAAAAGTGGTGATGACAGACAGGTGTGACCAGCCTTCATCTCTCACTCTTTAATCGGTAATTTGACTCGAAGCTGTAGACGGTGTTTGAGAAGTGACTGGCCTGAAAGTGTCACTGTATTTTGCATTTTTATGCAGCCTGATTATTGAATCGCACCCTTAAATGTATGCAAAGCGACATAAAATATGATTTTGTCTGGGCGACACAGTGGTACAGCGGTTAGCACTGTTGCCTCTTAGCAAGTCGGTCCTAGGTCTCACTCTCAACGGTCACAGGTGGGAATGTGAGTGTGAATGGTTGTCAGTCTTTCATGTGGCCCTGCGAAGAGCTGGCAACTCAACATTGGATACTATTAACTTCACTGAACACACGTGATAAGTTGATTTTTCTGCCTCTAAACTAAAGCAGCACTAAAAATCTGTAGCCAGGGACCAAGTCTCTCAGAGTTCTTCCCCCTGTCCACCCACCCCACCATCTGTCCGTCTCCTGTGGAGCCATTCAACCTGTAATTTACAGTTTGCAATCTTAAAGACAGACTGAAGCTCTTGAGAGGAAATTATTCCGGGACTGAATATCCCCTGGTGAGACTCTACTTTGGTTTGCCTGACATTTTTGTCCATTTCGTTCTGAGAATACAATCCCTGATACAGAGTACTGAGCTTTTTCCAGTGCTGCGTGGAGCTTATTATTTGTATGTAATGTAACCCCCTGTGAAATGATTTATGGAGCTCTTGAAATACAGTCGCAGGTTCTGTGTTGATAAAGGAACTGTCTCATCGAATCAATACATGCACTCAGCTGCAGTGATCTAATTCTTTCAATCACTTGTGAGCGCACGTGACTGTTGAACATGAATCGACTGGTAACGTGAGTTTGTCCCCTGTTGCTGAGGAAGTTAGCTCGGGTCTACTTCTCACACTGCTGATTTCTGTCATACGTTGCCCTCTGTTGGTTGGAGTATGAAATACTAAGTGTTCATTTGGGAGGTGAATTATGCTTTTAATCCTATGTGTGCGCCCCCCGGTGATCACGTTTCTTACAACCGAAGAGGTGTTTCACTGCAGATCAAAGGAGCCGCAGCTCTAAATCAGCTGCAAATCAAATTCATAATGCTTGTTTTTTTGTGTGTGTGTGTGTGGGGGGGGGGGGCTTTTCACTTGAGGAAGTTCTGTCCGTCTGCGGTAGAATGTCTGTTGCCAGCTGCGCCTCAGTGCGCTGGGGTGTGTATGCAGTACATGATAAAGCCGAAATTCACCTCCAGGCTGTGTGTTTGTGTGCACGTGCGTGTTAAAATTACACTCCGGGGAAACCGACACATCTGTGAGTTTGTCCTCGGTATAGTTGTCAGATGAGCCGCCTCTGCTGTCACACTCTCCTCCTCACTTGAATAAGTATAAGTATAATGTCCTTCATTTTCTCCTTCCCTCCTCTTTCATTCATCGTTTGTGTTTGGATCAGGTCGTTGCTGTCCCTTGATTGCTGTAAAAATTCTCATTTAACCATTCCGTCTCCCCCTCCCCCTGTCTGCTGTCCAATTCATTATTCACATCTGTCTTTTGTGCCTTCTCTCGTATCCCCTCCGTTTCTTCTCCTGCCACTACTCCAGCCCTCCTCTTTCCTTCCTTTACCCAATCCTATCACTGACCCAATTAAACATGGGGAGGAACACAAGCGGAGAGTGACAGAGATAAGCCGGGAAGGAGAAGGGGAGGGAAGACACACAAAGAGAAGGGACAGTTTGAGAGTCAGCAGCTGAAGAGGCGGAGAGTCCAAAAACAATTGCAGTCAACCTGCCAGGACTCACACAGTGGCTGGTCCGAACTTCATCTGGAACTTAAACAACATTTGACAGCCTTGGATGCAGTGGTGGGGGTGGAGCAGCATGTAGACAGCCCCACTGCCACGCACTTACCCAATGAAGGAATGAGGAGAATAACATTCTACCTTCAGTGAAGAAACCAGGCGGGGTGCTGAGTTAGGATGGCCGAGTACCAGCACATAGAGGGAGACTGAAAGGAGGAGAGACGAAGACGCAGCCTTTCTGCTGAGAGCTGAGAGGGGGACGTGCTCGCCCTGGGGCAAGAGAGAGGTTTTTGTTGGCAGAATCGGAGAGAGGGAGGGGGGGGAAGGATGCATCTATTCTACCAAGAAAAGTGGGAGGTAGAGGGGCTGCAGACTGTGGGCATCCTGCTGGTGGTCTGCAGCTCCCTCAAACTGATGCACTTTCTGGGGCTGATCGACCTTACAACGGAAGGTAAGACAAACGGTAAGAGAGCACGAAAGGGGAGCAGAATAAAAACACACAGCTGAATGTGGTGGTGATGTGTGTGTGTGTGTGTGTGTGTGTGTGTGTGTGTGTGTGTGGGAGGAGGGGGGGTGGTAGGAGGAAACAGCTGGAGTTTGTGTGTTTCTGCAGAGTTTGAACATTATTTGTTTGTTGTGGTAGTCCTGATTATCTCATGTGTGCTTGAATGAACTGAAGGTACAAACTATGTCTCCATGCATCGAACAAACAATTAGTAGTCGAGAATTCTTCTCCAACATACGTATCCACACTCCATCTTGTTTCCTAGTACCACACTGTACCTAAAGAGGCAGTATTCTGTTTCAGTAGTAGTTATTCTCTAGAGCGAAGGAGCTGACTCATGACTCTCTTTTTGGAGCTCCTCACCCAGCAGAGGACACAAAAGTGGAACAATATATGAGCTTTTTTTAACACCAGTAGTGAAAATGGGATGTTGCACAAAGCCTGTTGCATTCCTTTCCATGACAGTGGTATTTGGAGAGAGTTGCACTTCAGTTCATGCAAAGGAAATGAGCATTTCTTCTGGTAATTGGGGTGGACACCCCAACTTTCTGGTGCTTTGCTGCACTGGGTTGGTTGAAGTTGATTTGTTAGCACGTTTTTTGCGGTAAGAGAATTATACCTTCAGTGCCGTTTCAAACATGTTCACACTATTTTGCAACTGCAGTATCTCTGGCCATCAGAGATGTCTTAAAGGGCAAATCCACAATTTTTTTAAAGTGGATGAAAGGTGGTCTTATGACGTACATCTGAACAAGTCTACTTCTTTTTTAATTTTCTTTTTTTCAAACAGTAAAAACAGTTCAGGGTCCCCCCCCTCCTCTTATTCTGAGATTGTGAAGCTCTCACCATTCCAGCAACTCAATGAAAGAATGGTTCCACAGCTCGAGATGCTTTTAATACTGCAGCTGCACGAGGAATCAGCTGAAACACCAGGTCACTTGTAAGTTCCCATTTCGAGTTCATCCATATGTGAAGACAACAACAGCCTTTTTTTAATACTGCTGTGCTTCGTCTCCCAACACTAGATGTCAGGATTGCATAGCCCAAAGGTCGGATGTTGGCGCTCCATTGGCAGTACATCACTGTGGCTCCATAATATATTTACTGGCTTCACTTCAATTTGACAAATGGTTTCTCTTTGCCTCCAGAAAACCCTCAGATCTCTTGAGTTTATGAATCAAGGAGCGGTTTCAAAGGTTGCTGGATATATTGCCAAAAATGTGTTGCCATTAGGATAAAAATATCACTGTTTTTGTTGTTTCCTGGGGAATGTGATGGCCTGTCAGTGTATTCAGGGAGTCTACTGAAAAAAAAACTTGCACTATCACTACAAGGCATGCTGGGTAAATGTGTCATAATGAAGAATTTCTGTCTGTCTGAAGAGGAACAGACAGATGCTTTTAATAATCATTTCTGGTCACATTGTCAGACACTAGATAGAAAAAGCAATTTGAACTAGAACACAAAAGGATCACACATGTTACTTCAGTGCTGCAGCCTACATTTTTGAACACACACTTACCTTATTATTGTAGATACAACTTTCTTATCAGGGGTGTCAGATCTTAAAAGACAACAGCAGTGGGATTTCTCTGACCAGACACACACATGTTTCTGTCAGGCATCGGGGTCAATGCAGAGATGTGTTTGTATGCATCAGGTGAATTCCTTAGAGAGTCATCTTCCTCTAGAGAAAGAAGGAGCACACTTATGATCAATACCAGAGGATGGAGATACAGAGAACAAAATATATCAGCAGTCAATGATGTTTCCATTGAGAGCAGCTCAGCTCAGTATCCATTTTATAGAGGCAGCAGAAACCATTAGGTTTGATTTGTTTTTCTGTCTAGCCTTCCAAAACAACCAGTGGAAATTACATTTATTCTGTTTGCGCCCACAAGCAGGACATTATTCTACCGCAAATGCAGTAAGCTGAGTATTTCATGTCAGAACTGTCACTAATAATGTTCTTGTGGAACGTGTAAAGTGAAAGGTGCTCCGTCATGATTTCTGACAGCATTGGAAACACTAGTGAATGAGTGAAATGTACACTGGCACATGAATAATATCAATAGTATACTATATATACACACTATATGCCAGCTGTTCAATGAAAGCAAACTGGTATATAAAAGCCGTTATTGATGTAATTATCTAATTAAACCAACATTAGGTAAGTCCAGACATCTTGTCTACGGGTCACGGGTGGCTGGAGCCGATCCCAGCTGTCAACGGGCGAAAGGTGGGGTACACCCTGGACAAGTCGTCAGCTCATCGCAGGGCCACATGTAGGACAGACCAACGTTCACGCGCACACTCACACTTAGGGACAATTTAGAGTGACCGATTAACCTCAGCATGCTTTTGGAGGTGGGAGGAAGCTGGAGTACCCAGAGACACTTCTTGTTATGAGACAACCACCGCTAACCACTGCACCACCCTCACTTTGATTATCTGAGGCATAATGGATTCGATCGGGGGGGCCTTCTTCATCGTAATGAAAATGTGAGCAGCAGCATAACTGTCTGATAATAACTAATGGGCACAACTGATGGGCAGCTCACATCTGTCAATTAAGTGTTTTCATTTGTTTTGTAATAGATATAATAGAAACACAGGACTCATTCTGCTGTGAAATCGTCACTATTAGTCAGAGATACTGAGTCTGTATTGTTGATGAGGAAATACAGATAGATTACAATGACTGAAATAAAACTACTACTGCTTTCTCATAAACGTTAAGTCACACTCCTTTGACAGCAGATGCTTTGACCTTTAACAGTGTCAACACGGGTGTAATTGATTAGATAATGTGCTCAGTGCATTACTGCCACTCCTGTGTACCAGCATGTTCAATGCCAGCGCTCTGGGCCCTGGTTCACCTAACTGAAGCGAGGACATTAGCATTAGCATTACACCTTTGTTTACCCTGAAATAAAAAAACTGTAAGAATCATTCATTATGTCACACATTTCCTATCTACCCCAGTGAGACACACATCAGGACAAGAACGGAAATCTGTTGAAATAAAAACCATTTAGTAGAACCGATAAAAGTGTTTGGTTGAAATACAAGTTAAAGTCACTATACTTTTTTTCATGATAATTATACTGATAAGTACAAATCATTTTACTGTCACTGTTAAAACAACAATGAAAATCAGTATCGATTTCTGTGTTGTTGCTTCATTCAACTACTTGGTATTCATCAATCATCAATCTTTGTGCGCTGTTGGGTTTTCGTGGAGACAGACAAGGTACTTGAGAACATACTTGAACATGCACTGGCTCATCGGGTGTGTGCTCGGCAGCTGGACAAATTAATCTTGTTGCATCTGTGCTCCACAAGTTCCTGCGCTGAATGAAGCCCCAGGTGAGTCCCTGGGGCTTTTTTGGAGTGGAGGTGGCACATGGCCTCGGTAATCACTGAACCTACTGTGATAATACCGTTCTTCACCTCACCATAGCCTTCATCCTTCAGACCGCTGGGCTCCTGCTGCAGGAATGAGAGGCCTGTTACCATGGAAACATGAGAAATATACAGTACATGAGTGAGATGATTGGTCCCGGTCTGTGACACATGACATTGTGCTCTGAAGTGAATTTATTCACTTCAGCTTATATTCATATCAGATTGCGGCATTGTGCTGAGAGTCGCTCTGATCAGGGAAAGGGTGTTATTTGGGGTCAAGCTGTGCTGCTATTGCTGCTGCTGCTGTCTGTGGCTCTGGTGGTCTCCCATTACTAAGCCAGGTCAGCAGGCAAAACCTGTGGAACATAGCGGCATGAATCTGTCTGTTGCATGACGTGTGCTCTTGGTTTTTGCAAGGCATGTATGCATGTGTGTGTGTGTGCGTGTGTGTGTGTGAAAATCTGAATGAACCTGCAGCTTTCAGTGTATCTGTCTAACCTGTATGCTTATGGTTGGTGATTGCAGGTAACCCCTCCACCAGCCAAAGCAAAAAAACCATAAAGCAGCGATTCCTCAAGCTGCTGCCGTGCTGCAAGCCCACTGCCGCCCCCTCAATCAGTCAAAGCAAGTGCTCCTCTGCTCTCCTCACATCTCCACTTTGTCCAGGGTGTCCAGCCTCTTTAGAGAATGCTCGACCCGCCCCCAACAACTTTCCCTGTTCAAAGCAGGCGTTGTTCCCTTTGGCACCAGAATGTGTGTGTGTGTGTGAGAGAGAGTGTGTGTGTGTTAACAGAGACATCGGGCTGATTAAAGTAAGGCAGGAAGTAATAGCTCACAAAGGTCAAAGCATTAACTTGACATTATCTCAGGAGAAACAGCTGGAATGACAAAAAGAGGGGAAATGTCACATGGAGTGAGTCACGTTGCCTTTCCTGACTGTTTTTGTCACTGGTACACCCTTTACTTTCTTTGTCCCAGCGGGTCTCTCCAGGTTTTTAGGTTTACCTTAAGCTTTCAGGCAGCTGGTTGGATATGTTGAGGAAGTGCTTTGCTCTATGACTGAGTGGAGAGTCATCGGTTTTCTTGGTATAGATCCATTTTCATCACACGTCTTTTAGCCAAAGCTGGTACCTACGAGTACGAGACAGTATATTGAATGAGCACATAATAAAACTGCTCCACGTGGATAGACAAGGACCAGGACCAGGAACGTCATTAGTTTCAGGAAATATGAAGTTAGCGCCCTCTCTGGTGGGTATAGGTGATGTTGATGTTTGTCTTCAGAAACAGGTGATGTCGTGGAATCAATTTGTCAAACTAACTAAAGTTCGGGTTACGATGGGAACTACATGGTTGTCTCATAGAATGCGGGGTGAGAGATGACCCGGTCAAATGACCTGACAGTGATGGAGGGGTTTTGTCTGCCTGGGAGCGGGGCAGGAAGAGAACAGAACATACACGATGACTCTACTAAAATAATGATCGTTTTATATATTTTGATTTTTCTACATCCTGTATGGCGTTATGAGGTGATGGGTAACTGTTGCTGTCCCTCACACAGATAGCGTGGAAGATGACTTTGAGCTGTCCACTGTGTGTCATCGCCCCGAGAGCATGGACAAGCTGCAGGAGCAGACCAAGTTCACCAAGAAAGAGCTGCAGGTCCTCTACAGGGGCTTCAAAAATGTGGGTTTTTCCTTGAAGAAAATGAAACAAAAGCATGATGACATTGTGAGATGGAAACGTATGCACTTAGTCAATTCACGCTTGTTTTGTCCTAGGAGTGTCCGAGCGGTGCGGTGAATGAGGAGAACTTTAAAATCATTTACTCCCAGTTTTTTCCTCAGGGAGGTGAGTCATCAGCTCCTCCACGAGCACCTGAAACCCAAGAGGCTTCAGTCTGCATGACTCAATACATCACTAGATACAAAACTGATATGAGCCTCCTGTCCTCAGATACAGCTCCTCAGATACAAGAGTAAATACGTAGCTTTAAATCATCTTAATGAAATGAACATACAGTAATTATCTCATTATAAGCCTGTTCTCTGGAACCGTTGTAAATGCTCCGTGAGCAGACGAGGCATTTGTCACTTAATGATATTTAAGTTGATGAAATGTTAAACACTTGCCTCCAGTTTTATTTGAAATCATTTTTATACCCAGGCTATCTTTAGCCTGCTGCTAATCCATTTGCTTCAAGGCCACGCAGCGTCCTGTAAGTCTCTCCTCTTGCAGATTCCAGTATGTACGCACATTTCCTGTTTGAGGCCTTCGACACGAACAAGAATGGCTCTGTCAGTTTCGAGG
>NW_027615802.1:0-35071 GCF_965212315.1 Lampetra planeri
TACTATACACTACACTATACACTACACTACTATACACTACACTATACACTACACTATACACTACACTATACACTACACTACTATACACTACACTATACACTACACTATACACTACACTATACACTACACTATACACTACACACTACACCCGCACGTGCACACGTTATCCATATTCGCACCGTGCATTTCCCGACATGGATAATTCGCTGTGTAACAAAATAAATATATATTTCTTCTTCCTGGGTACTAAGTGTTATTTCATTATTGTTTATGCCTTAAGAGTACAGAAAGTGGCTATTTTACTCCCCACAAACTTTGCTTCTGTGACCAGCACAGCGATATTTTGAAATGTGCCTATTTTCTATGAGAAATAAGTAATATTTTAAAAAAAAAAACTTTTTTTTTAAACACGCTTTCATGAAATGTACCGTACTAGTTATGGAAAAACTCCACGATTCCAGGAAGTGGCCCCGAAGCTTGAATAACGTAAGGGACCCGTGTCCAATTACAGCCAACGTCAGTTGAGCGGGGACAATTCGACCCAAGGCTTAACATAACATATATTAAATAATGTTTAAAAATATGTTTTTTTTATTTTTTATGATAGAATATAGTATTGTCATCAGCATGACATAAGTATGCCGAGTTTGCAGTCAATATCACGCTGGGAAGTGGGTTAAAATTGAGTGACAATATTTGAGGATACAACAACAGACAGAGTGAGTTCAAAGAAAGCGTGTAAAAAGATTGTTTAAACATTTTTTAATTTTATTTTTTTATGATAGAATATAGTGTTGTCATCAGCATGACATAAGCAAACCGAGTTTGCAGTCGATATCACACTGGGAAGTGGGTTAAAATCGAGTGACAATATTTGAGGATACAACAACAGACAGAGTGAGTTCATAGAAAGCGTGTAAAATAACAATAAAAAAACACGCGGATGTACATTTGCGTATTTCCGTCACGTAAAGTCGGGCCTACAAAACGTTGTGGGGTAATCATAGCCGTTTCCTACACCTTTGAGCTATAAGCAAATAACGCTTCGTACCCAGCGACGAACATCACGATCCCGAATCCACAGCCAAAGAACCCCCGGGTAGCCTCAACAGAGGGCTGGGGCAAGTGCTGTTTGCGAGTTCAACAGCAGCGCTGTTGCCACACACACGAAGGGCAGTTTTTGGGAGGTCGTCACCGACGCACGCACTACGACCGCCTTTGTCTCCCCCGGCCGGCGATGTTTGCACCACACCCGCGCCAGGAGCGCACGACTCGTTTGTTGAGGCCGAGTCGACCTAGGGGGAATCCGCACCATCATCACCATCATCACCACCATCACCATCTCCATCATCACCACCACCACCACCTCCATCATCACCACCACCACCATCACCACCTCCATCACCACCTCCACCTCCATCACTACCTCCATCACCACCTTCATCACTACCTCCATCATCACCACCTCCATCACCACCTCCATCACCACCTCCACCTCCATCGATACCTCCATTACCACCTCCATCACTACCTCCATCATCACCACCACCATCACCACCACCTCCATCACCACCACCTCCATCACCACCTCCATCACCACCTCCATCACCACCTCCACCTCCATCACTACCTCCATCACCACCTCCATCACTACCTCCATCATCACCACCACCATCACCACCACCTCCATCACCACCACCTCCATCACCACCTCCATCACCACCTCCATCACTACCTCCATCATCATCACCACCACCACCACCACCACCTCCATCACCACCTCCATCACCACCTCCATCACCACCTCCATCACCACCTCCATCACCACCACCACCTCCATCATCACCATCACCACCACCATCACCACCACCTCCATCACCACCACCACCACCTCCATCACCTCCATCACCACCACCACCTCCATCATCACCACCACCTCCATCACCTACCTCGCTTGGTATGCAAGGGGGTCGAGGGTTCGATCCCGACCCTGACGATGCCTGCTGCTGCTGTATATTTGGAGTCTGCGTGTCTCTCATCATCATCATCACGGTGGCTAGGAGATGTTAACTACCTCGCCTGGTATACAGGAGGTCGTGGGTTCGATCCCGACCCTGACCATGCCTGCTGCTGCTGTATATTTGGAGTCTGCGTGTCTCTCATCATCATCATCACGGTGGCTAGGAGATGTTAACTACCTCGCCTGGACTACAGGAGGTCGTGGGTTCGATCCCGACCCTGACCATGCCTGCTGCTGCTGTATATTTTGGAGTCTGCGTCTCTCTCTCATCATCATCATGGTGGGCTAGGAGATGTTAACTACCTCGCCTGGTATACAGGAGGTCGTGGGTTCGATTTCCCGACCCTGACGCCTGCTATATAGGTGGAGTTTGAGTGTCTCTCATCATCATCACGGTCGCTGGGAGATGTTAACTACCTCGCCTGGACTACAGGAGGTCGTGGGTTCGATCCCGACCCTGACGATGCCTGCTGCTGCTGTATATTTTGGAGTCTGCGTCTCTCTCTCATCATCATCACGGTGGCTATGAGATGTTAACTACCTCGCTTGGACTACAGGAGGTCGTGGATTCGATTTCCCGACCCTGACGCCTGCTGTTGTATATTGTTGGGGTGTGCGATGTCTCTCTATCATCATCATCATCACCACGATGCTCTCTCTCCCTGTGGATTTTTCTCCGGGTCTCCCCCCCTCCCCCTTCCACATGGTTAGAATCAAACTCGATTTCCACGCAACTCTGTCTACAATGTACCAGTCTTGATAATTGGTTGTTTACCCTTCTATCTGGCAACAAAACTGACACCAATGACCTCTATTTTTATCAAGCGCCTTTCATATTGAAGAATTTCAAAGCGCTGCACGTAAAATAAAACTACACTCAATTATCATATTTTTTACTGGCAAATGAGGTTCCAATGGTGTAAAAGCTTCAGACCCCGAGCTCTCATACTCTGATGGTGCATTGTCTTTGAGTTGTGCGCCTTTTGACATCATCTGGTCCAACACCATGTGAGACTAGGCTCTAAGGAAACCTGTCTCGGGTGTGGACCAATCAACTTCAAGGACAGTGCATATCCATCATCAGAGTTGTGTTTTTTGTTTGCATTATGACTGCAGGTATTGTGGTCTATGCAAACATGACTCCTTGTAAAAAAAAGGTGTCAGTTTCGTTGCCAGATAAAAGGGTAAAAAAACAATTATCATATTTTTACTGGCAAATGAGGTTCCCATAGTGTACCAGTCTTGTTGGGTCTTTCAGTGACGTGCCGATTTCATTGCTGCAGCAGCTGCCCCAGCAGACCCACCTAGCTCTCTGTTTAAAGCCCCGACACAGAGGCACTGGGTCTCTGTGTGTCTGTGTTGTGTGTGTGTGTCTCTCTCTGTGTGTCTATGTTGTGTGTCTCTGTGTTGTCTCTGTGTGTCTGTGTTGTGTGTGTGTCTCTCTCTGTGTGTCTGTGTTGTGTGTCTCTTTCTGTGTGTCTCTGTGTTGTCTCTGTGTGTCTATGTTGTGTGTCTCTCTCTCTCTCTGTGTGTCTGTGTTGTGTGTCTCTTTCTGTGTGTCTCTGTGTTGTCTCTGTGTGTCTATGTTGTGTGTCTCTCTCTCTCTGTGTGTGTCTGTGTTGTGTGTCTCTTTCTGTGTGTCTCTGTGTTGTCTCTGTGTGTCTATGTTGTGTGTCTCTCTCTCTCTCTGTGTGTCTGTGTTGTGTGTCTCTGTGTGTCTATGTTGTGTGTGTGTCTCTCTGTGTGTGTGTGTCTGTGTTGTGTGTCTCTTTCTGTGTGTCTCTGTGTTGTCTCTGTGTGTCTATGTTGGGTCTCTCTCTCTGTGTCTATGTTGTGTGTCTCTCTGTGTGTCTGCGTTGTGTGTCTCTTTCTGTGTGTCTATGTTGTGTGTCTATGTTGTGTGTCTCTCTGTGTGTGTCTGTGTTGTGTCTCTCTGTGTGTGTCTCTCTCTCTCTGTGTGTCTGTGTTGTGTGTCTCTTTCTGTGTGTCTCTGTGTTGTCTCTGTGTGTCTATGTTGTGTGTCTCTCTGTGTGTCTGTGTTGTGTGTCTCTCTCTCTCTCTGTGTCTGTGTTGTGTGTCTCTCTCTGTGTGTGTCTATGTTGTGTGTCTCTCTCTCTCTGTGTCTATGTTGTGTGTCTCTCTCTGTGTGTCTGTGTTGTGTGTCTGTGTTGTCTCTCTGTGTCTGTGTTGTGTGTGTCTCTCTCTCTCTGTGTATCTGTGTGTCTCTGTGTGTGTCTCTCTCTTTGTGTGTCTATGTTGTGTGTCTCTCTCTTTCTGTGTGTGTGTCTATGTTGTGTGTCTCTCTCTGTGTGTCTCTGTGTGTCTATGTTGTGTGTGTCTCTCTCTGTGTGTCTCTGTGTTGTCTCTGTGTGTCTATGTTGTGTGTGTCTCTCTCTGTGTGTCTCTGTGTTGTCTTTATGTCTATGTTGTGTGTGTGTCTCTCTCTCTGTGTGTCTATGTTGTGTGTGTCTCTCTGTGTGTCTCTGTGTTGTCTCTGTGTCTATGTTGTGTGTCTCTCTCTCTCTCTCTGTGTGTCTATGTTGTGTGTCTCTCTCTGTGTGTCTCTGTGTCTATGTTGTGTGTGTCTCTCTCTGTGTGTCTCTGTGTTGTCTCTGTGTCTATGTTGTGTGTCTCTCTCTCTCTCTGTGTGTCTATGTTGTGTGTCTCTCTCTGTGTGTCTCTGTGTGTCTATGTTGTGTGTGTCTCTCTCTGTGTCTATGTTGTGTGTCTCTTTCTGTGTCTCTCTCTGTGTGTCTCTGTGTCTATGTTGTGTGTCTCTCTCTCTGTGTGTGGGGGGGAGGGGAGGGAGAGGGGGGAGGGGCAGAGGAGTAGGGCGGTTGCATGGCCCAGGTGTGAGGTGCGTGCGAGAGAGAGAGACACACAGACACGGATACAGGTGAGAGAGAGACACACACACACACACAGCTACAAGTGTGACACACACACACAGTAGAGGCTCGCAATCTCGACCAAGTCTTCCTGCAGCTCGTCCACCACCTCGTCCACCACTTCGTCCACCACTTCGTCCACCACCTCATCCTCGTCGCCCTTGGCCAGGCGGAGCCTCGTGAAGGATCGTTCCCTTGAAGTCGCATCCTGATGGCTCACCCCAGTGGACAGGGAGCGGTGAGTTTGCGTGGTGAGGCGGGTGAGGTGTGGTGAGTTTGCGTGGTGAGGAGGGTGAGGTGTGGTGAGTTTGCGTGGTGAGGCGGGTGAGGTGTGGTGAGTTGGCGTGGTGAGGAGGGTGAGGTGTGGTGAGTTTGCGTGGTGAGGAGGGTGAGGTGTGGTGAGTTTGCGTGGTGAGGCGGGTGAGGTGTGGTGAGTTGGCGTGGTGAGGAGGGTGAGGTGTGGTGAGTTTGCGTGGTGAGGAGGGTGAGGTGTGGTGAGTTTGCGTGGTGAGGCGGGTGAGGTGTGGTGAGTTGGCGTGGTGAGGAGGGTGAGGTGTGGTGAGTTTGTATGAGCTGTGTGGCTGAGATGTCATCTTCTTTAAAAAAAAGTTTTTGATGTTCTGGCGAGCGATGAGTTCAGTTGTTGTGGTTGTCGACTTGAAGCTTTCGTGACTGCAGGAATCCATCATCTGAGTTCAAAGCAAAGAACAAAAACCACGACGACGTTTCGATCGCCTCCTGATGGAGGCCGACTGTGTCGCGATCGAAACGTCGTGGGTTTTTGCTTAAAAATTAGTTTTTTATTTTTATTTATTTTTATTTTATTTTTTATTTAATGTTGATTTTTAATTCATTTCTGATTTATTTTTATTTATAGCTTATTTTTAACGTATTATTTATTCATTTTTCTTTTTCTATCTACGTGATTTTACCGAAAGAACCAATAATCCGAGGGAGAGAGAAGACGATCGCTTGCGTTGCGATCGGAACTTCGTCGTCGTCGTTTTTGTTATTTTCTTTGAACCCATCGACGTGAATTTACCGAAAGACCCAAAGAAGATTAGTTGTTGTTGTGGTTGTGGTTGTTGTTGTGGTAGTTGTGGTTGTTGTTGTGGTTGTTGTGGTGGTTGTTGTGGTGGTTGTGGTGGTTGTTGTGGTGGTTGTTGTGGTTGTGGTTATTGTTGTGGTTGTTGTGGTGGTTGTTGTGGTGGTTGTGGTGGTTGTTTTGGTGGTTGTGGTTGTTGTTGTGGTTGTGGTTGTTGTTGTTGTGGTTGTTGTTGTGGTTGTTGTTGTTGTGGTTGTTGTGGTGGTTGTTGTGGTGGTTGTGGTTGTTGTGGTGGTTGTTGTTGTTGTGGTTGTTGTTGTTGTGGTTGTTGTTGTGGTTGTTGTGGTGGTTGTGGTTGTTGTTGTTGTGGTTGTTGTTGTGGTTTAAGGGGGCTTTGGCCAGGGGTGTGGTGTGGTGAGATGCAGTGAGACGTGGGGTGGTGAGACGTGGTGTGGTGAGACATGGTGTGGTGAGACATGGTGTGTTGTGGCGTGCTGCTTTATGTATCTAATGCTACCTCACGCGACCTCCCACGGTCATAAAACACCATGATACATTTACTCAAAATGTGTAGACCTACAAGCGAACGATCATTTGAGTTTGAAGTCCGCGTGCCCCCCCCCCCCCAACACACACACAGAGACACACAGAGATACACATAGACACACAGAGACACACAGAGACACACAGACACACACAGAGACACAGAGACACACAGACACACATAGACCCCCACAGAGACACAGAGACACAAAGAAATACACAGAGACACATAGACCACAGAGATACACAGAGATCCCACAGAGACACACAGAGACACAAATAAATACACAGAGACACATAGACCCCACAGAGACACACATAGACCCCACAGAGACACACAGAGAGCCACACAGAAACACAGAGACACACACAGCCACACACAGCCACACAGAGCCACACACACAGCCACACAGAGACACACAACCACACACAGAGCCACACAACTACACACAGCCACACAGAGACACACAGAGACACACACACAGAGCCACACAGAGCCACACAGAGCCACACACACAGAGACACACACACAGAGACACACACACAGAGACACACAGAGCCACACAGAGCCACACACACAGAGACACACACACAGAGACACACACACAGAGACACACACACAGAGCCACACAACCACACACAGAGCCACACAGAGCCACACAACTACACACAGCCACACAGAGACACACAGAGACACACAGAGCCACACAACCACACAGAGCCACACACAGACACACACACAGAGCCACACCGAGCCACTGTGCAGCCTCTTCTTCCTCCTCGAGCCCACGCAGGGGTCACGATCCGTTGGGCCCGGCATGCCCTGATGCACCGCACGGCCGAAGACGTTGGGGTGGTGGCGCTCCCACAAAAAATGTCTCTTGGGCCCTTCCACGCACCCTGTGAGTGCGGTGTGAGCCACTACTCGCGTAGATGCACGCCTGACCCCCCCCTCCCCCCCATCCCCATCGATGTTTGGAAGTAGGCAACAACGCTGCTCTGGTCATCTACAATAGAGGTGTCTCCTTTACTTTAGAGGCTATCCCTCCTTTGCCTGATGACGACCTTTAGAGGTCAACCCCCTTTTCCTGATGACGATCTTTAGAGGCTAACCCCCCTTTTCCTGATGACGATCTTTAGAAGCTAAACCCCCTTTTCCTGATCACGACCTTTAGAAGCTAAAATCCCTTTTCCTGATGACGCCATTTAGAAGCTAAAACCCATTTTCCTGATGACGACATTTAGAAGCTAAAACCCCTTTTCCTGATCACGACCTTTAGAAGCTAAAATCCCTTTTCCTGATGACGCCATTTAGAAGCTAAAACCCCTTTTCCTGATCACGACATTTAGATGCTAAAACCCCTTTTCCTGATGACGACATTTAGAGGCTAAAACCCCTTTTCCTGATGACGACATTTAGAAGCTAAAACTCCTTTTCCTGATGACGACATTTAGAAGCTAAAACCCTTTTTCCTGATGACGACATTTAGAGGCTAAAACCCCTTTTCCTGATGACGACATTTAGAGGCTAAAACCCCTTTTCCTGATGACGACATTTAGACGCTAAAACCCCTTTTCCTGATGACGACATTTAGAGGCTAAAACCCCTTTTCCTGATGACGACATTTAGACGCTAAAACCCCTTTTCCTGGTGACGACATTTAGAAACTAAAACCCCTTTTCCTGATGACGACATTTAGAAGCTAAAACCCCTTTTCCTGATGACGACATTTAGACGCTAAAGCCCCTTTTCCTGATGACGACATTTAGAAACTAAAACCCCTTTTCCTGATGACAACATTTAGAAGCTAAAACCCCTTTTCCTGATGACGACATTTAGAAGCTAAAACCCTTTTTCCTGATGACGACATTTAGAGGCTAAAACCCCTTTTCCTGATGACGACATTTAGAGGCTAAAACCCCTTTTCCTGATGACGACATTTAGACGCTAAAACCCCTTTTCCTGATGACGACATTTAGACGCTAAAACCCCTTTTCCTGGTGACGACATTTAGAAACTAAAACCCCTTTTCCTGATGACGACATTTAGAAGCTAAAACCCCTTTTCCTGATGACGACATTTAGACGCTAAAGCCCCTTTTCCTGATGACGACATTTAGAAACTAAAACCCCTTTTCCTGATGACGACATTTAGAAACTAAAACCCCTTTTCCTGATGACAACATTTAGAAGCTAAAACCCCTTTTCCTGATGACGACATTTAGAAGCTAAAACCCTTTTTCCTGATGACGACATTTAGAGGCTAAAACCCCTTTTCCTGATGACGACATTTAGAGGCTAAAACACCTTTTCCTGGTGACGACATTTAGAAACTAAAACCCCTTTTCCTGATGACGACATTTAGAAGCTAAAACCCCTTTTCCTGATGACGACATTTAGACGCTAAAGCCCCTTTTCCTGATGACGACATTTAGAAGCAAAAACCCCTTTTCCTGATGACGACATTTAGAAACTCACCCCCCTTTTCCTGATGACGTCATTTAGAAGCTAAAACCCCTTTTCCTGATGACGACATTTAGAAGCTAAAACCCCTTTTCCTGATGACCTTTAGAAGCTAAAACCCCTTTTCCTGATGACCTTTAGAAGCTAAAACCCCTTTTCCTGATGACCTTTAGAAGCTAAAACCCCTTTTCCTGATGACGACATTTAGAAGCGAAAACCCCTTTTCCTGATGACGACATTTAGAAACTAAAACCCCTTTTCCTGATGACCTTTAGAAGCTAAAACCCCTTTTCCTGATGACGACATTTAGAAGCGAAAACCCCTTTTCCTGATGACCTTTAGAAGCTAAAACCCCTTTTCCTGATGACGACATTTAGAAGCGAAAACCCCTTTTCCTGATGACGACATTTAGAAACTAAAACCCCTTTTCCTGATGACGACATTTAGAAGCTAAAACCCCTTTTCCTGATGACGACATTTAGAAGCGAAAACCCCTTTTCCTGATGACGACATTTAGAAGCTAAAACCCCTTTTCCCGATGACGACATTTAGAAGCTAAAACCCCTTTTCCTGATGACGACATTTAGAAACTAAAACCCCTTTTCCTGATGACGACATTTAGAAGCTAAAACCCTTTTTCCTGATGATGACATTTAGAAACTAAAACCCCTTTACCTGATGACGACATTTAGAAACTAAAATCCCTTTTCCTGATGACGACATTTAGAAGCTAAAACCCCTTTTCCTGATGACGACATTTAGAAACTAAAGCCCCTTTTCCTGATGATGACATTTAGAAGCTAAAACCCTTTTTCCTGATGACGACATTTAGAAACTAAAACCCCTTTTCCTGATGACGACATTTAGAAACTAGAACCCGTTTTCCTGATGACCTTTAGATGCTAAAACCCTTTTCCTGATGACCTTTAGAAGCTAAAACCCCTTTTCCTGATGACCTTTAGAAGCTAAAACCCCTTTTCCCGATGACCTCAAGAAGCTAAAACCCCTTTTCCTGATGACCTTTAGAGACTAAAACCCCTTTTCCTGATGACGACATTTAGACGCTAAAACCCCCTTTCTTGATGACGACATTTAGAAACTAAAACCCCTTTTCCTGATGACGTCATTTAGAAGCTAAACCCCCTTTTCCTGATGACGACATTTAGAAGCTAAAACCCCTTTTCCCGATGACGACATTTAGAAGCTAAAACCCTTTTCCCGATGACGACATTTAGAAGCTAAACCCCCTCTTCCTGATGACGACATTTAGAAGCTAAAACCCCTCTTCCTGATTACGACATTTAGAAGCTAAACCCCCTCTTCCTGATGACGACATTTAGAAGCTAAAACCCTTTTCCTGATGACGTCATTTAGAAGCTAAAACCCCTCTTCCTGATGACAACATTTAGAAGCTAAAACCCCTTTTCCTGATGACGACATTTAGAAACTAAAACCCCTCTTCCTGATGACGACATTTAGAAGCTAAAACCCTTTTCCTGATGACGACATTTAGAAACTAAAACCCCTTTTCCTGATGACGTAATTTAGAAACTAAAATCCCTTTTCCTGATGACGACATTTAGAAGCTAAAACCCTTTTCCTGATGACGACATTTAGACGCTAAAACCCCTTTTCCTGATGACGTCATTTAGAAACTAAAACCCTTTTCCTGATGACGACATTTAGAAACTAAAACCCCTTTTCCTGATGACGTCATTTAGAAACTAAAATCCCTTTTCCTGATGACGACATTTAGAAGCTAAAACCCTTTTCCTGATGACGACATTTAGACGCTAAAACCCCTTTTCCTGATGACGTCATTTAGAAACTAAAATCCCTTTTCCTGATGACGACATTTAGAAGCTAAAACCCCTTTTCCTGATGACGACATTTAGAAGCTAAAACCCCTTTTCCTGGTGATGACATTTAGAAGCTAAAACCCCTTTTCCTGATGACGACATTTAGAAGCTAAAACCCCTTTTCCTGATGACGACATTTAGAAGCTAAAACCCCTTTTCCTGATGACGACATTTAGAAGCTAAAACCCCTTTTCCTGATGACGACATTTAGAAGCTAAAACCCCTTTTCCTGATGACGACATTTAGAAGCTAAAACCCCTTTTCCTGATGACGACATTTAGAAGCTAAAACCCCTCTTCCTGGTGACGACATTTAGAAGCTAAAACCCCTTTTCCTGATGACATTTAGAAGCTAAAACCCCTTTTCCTGATGACGACATTTAGAAGCTAAAACCCCTTTTCCTGATGACGTCATTTAGAAGCTAAAACCCCTTTTCCTGATGACGACATTTAGAAGCTAAAACCCCTTTTCCTGATGACGTCATTTAGAAGCTAAAACCCCTTTTCCTGATGACGACATTTAGAAGCTAAAACCCCTTTTCCTGATGACGACATTTAGAAACTTCAACCCCTTTTCCTGATGACGTCATTTAGAAGCTAAAACCCCTTTTCCTGATGACGACATTTAGAAGCTAAAACCCCTTTTCCTGATGACGTCATTTAGAAGCTAAAACCCCTTTTCCTGATGACGACATTTAGAAGCTAAAACCTTTTTTCCTGATGACGTCATTTAGAAACTAAAATCCCTTTTCCTGATGACGACATTTAGAAGCTAAAACCCCTTTTCCTGATGACGACATTTAGAAGCTAAAACCCCTTTTCCTGGTGATGACATTTAGAAGCTAAAACCCCTTTTCCTGATGACGACATTTAGAAGCTAAAACCCCTTTTCCTGATGACGACATTTAGAAGCTAAAACCCCTTTTCCTGATGACGACATTTAGAAGCTAAAACCCCTTTTCCTGATGACGACATTTAGAAGCTAAAACCCCTTTTCCTGATGACGACATTTAGAAGCTAAAACCCCTTTTCCTGATGACGACATTTAGAAGCTAAAACCCCTCTTCCTGGTGACGATCTTTAGAGGCTAACCCCCCTTTTCCTGATGACGATCTTTAGAAGCTAAACCCCCTTTTCCTGATCACGACCTTTAGAAGCTAAAATCCCTTTTCCTGATGACGCCATTTAGAAGCTAAAACCCATTTTCCTGATGACGACATTTAGAAGCTAAAACCCCTTTTCCTGATCACGACCTTTAGAAGCTAAAATCCCTTTTCCTGATGACGCCATTTAGAAGCTAAAACCCCTTTTCCTGATCACGACATTTAGATGCTAAAACCCCTTTTCCTGATGACGACATTTAGAGGCTAAAACCCCTTTTCCTGATGACGACATTTAGAAGCTAAAACTCCTTTTCCTGATGACGACATTTAGAAGCTAAAACCCTTTTTCCTGATGACGACATTTAGAGGCTAAAACCCCTTTTCCTGATGACGACATTTAGAGGCTAAAACCCCTTTTCCTGATGACGACATTTAGACGCTAAAACCCCTTTTCCTGATGACGACATTTAGAGGCTAAAACCCCTTTTCCTGATGACGACATTTAGACGCTAAAACCCCTTTTCCTGGTGACGACATTTAGAAACTAAAACCCCTTTTCCTGATGACGACATTTAGAAGCTAAAACCCCTTTTCCTGATGACGACATTTAGACGCTAAAGCCCCTTTTCCTGATGACGACATTTAGAAACTAAAACCCCTTTTCCTGATGACAACATTTAGAAGCTAAAACCCCTTTTCCTGATGACGACATTTAGAAGCTAAAACCCTTTTTCCTGATGACGACATTTAGAGGCTAAAACCCCTTTTCCTGATGACGACATTTAGAGGCTAAAACCCCTTTTCCTGATGACGACATTTAGACGCTAAAACCCCTTTTCCTGATGACGACATTTAGACGCTAAAACCCCTTTTCCTGGTGACGACATTTAGAAACTAAAACCCCTTTTCCTGATGACGACATTTAGAAGCTAAAACCCCTTTTCCTGATGACGACATTTAGACGCTAAAGCCCCTTTTCCTGATGACGACATTTAGAAACTAAAACCCCTTTTCCTGATGACGACATTTAGAAACTAAAACCCCTTTTCCTGATGACAACATTTAGAAGCTAAAACCCCTTTTCCTGATGACGACATTTAGAAGCTAAAACCCTTTTTCCTGATGACGACATTTAGAGGCTAAAACCCCTTTTCCTGATGACGACATTTAGAGGCTAAAACACCTTTTCCTGGTGACGACATTTAGAAACTAAAACCCCTTTTCCTGATGACGACATTTAGAAGCTAAAACCCCTTTTCCTGATGACGACATTTAGACGCTAAAGCCCCTTTTCCTGATGACGACATTTAGAAGCAAAAACCCCTTTTCCTGATGACGACATTTAGAAACTCACCCCCCTTTTCCTGATGACGTCATTTAGAAGCTAAAACCCCTTTTCCTGATGACGACATTTAGAAGCTAAAACCCCTTTTCCTGATGACCTTTAGAAGCTAAAACCCCTTTTCCTGATGACCTTTAGAAGCTAAAACCCCTTTTCCTGATGACCTTTAGAAGCTAAAACCCCTTTTCCTGATGACGACATTTAGAAGCGAAAACCCCTTTTCCTGATGACGACATTTAGAAACTAAAACCCCTTTTCCTGATGACCTTTAGAAGCTAAAACCCCTTTTCCTGATGACGACATTTAGAAGCGAAAACCCCTTTTCCTGATGACCTTTAGAAGCTAAAACCCCTTTTCCTGATGACGACATTTAGAAGCGAAAACCCCTTTTCCTGATGACGACATTTAGAAACTAAAACCCCTTTTCCTGATGACGACATTTAGAAGCTAAAACCCCTTTTCCTGATGACGACATTTAGAAGCGAAAACCCCTTTTCCTGATGACGACATTTAGAAGCTAAAACCCCTTTTCCCGATGACGACATTTAGAAGCTAAAACCCCTTTTCCTGATGACGACATTTAGAAACTAAAACCCCTTTTCCTGATGACGACATTTAGAAGCTAAAACCCTTTTTCCTGATGATGACATTTAGAAACTAAAACCCCTTTACCTGATGACGACATTTAGAAACTAAAATCCCTTTTCCTGATGACGACATTTAGAAGCTAAAACCCCTTTTCCTGATGACGACATTTAGAAACTAAAGCCCCTTTTCCTGATGATGACATTTAGAAGCTAAAACCCTTTTTCCTGATGACGACATTTAGAAACTAAAACCCCTTTTCCTGATGACGACATTTAGAAACTAGAACCCGTTTTCCTGATGACCTTTAGATGCTAAAACCCTTTTCCTGATGACCTTTAGAAGCTAAAACCCCTTTTCCTGATGACCTTTAGAAGCTAAAACCCCTTTTCCCGATGACCTCAAGAAGCTAAAACCCCTTTTCCTGATGACCTTTAGAGACTAAAACCCCTTTTCCTGATGACGACATTTAGACGCTAAAACCCCCTTTCTTGATGACGACATTTAGAAACTAAAACCCCTTTTCCTGATGACGTCATTTAGAAGCTAAACCCCCTTTTCCTGATGACGACATTTAGAAGCTAAAACCCCTTTTCCCGATGACGACATTTAGAAGCTAAAACCCTTTTCCCGATGACGACATTTAGAAGCTAAACCCCCTCTTCCTGATGACGACATTTAGAAGCTAAAACCCCTCTTCCTGATTACGACATTTAGAAGCTAAACCCCCTCTTCCTGATGACGACATTTAGAAGCTAAAACCCTTTTCCTGATGACGTCATTTAGAAGCTAAAACCCCTCTTCCTGATGACAACATTTAGAAGCTAAAACCCCTTTTCCTGATGACGACATTTAGAAACTAAAACCCCTCTTCCTGATGACGACATTTAGAAGCTAAAACCCTTTTCCTGATGACGACATTTAGAAACTAAAACCCCTTTTCCTGATGACGTAATTTAGAAACTAAAATCCCTTTTCCTGATGACGACATTTAGAAGCTAAAACCCTTTTCCTGATGACGACATTTAGACGCTAAAACCCCTTTTCCTGATGACGTCATTTAGAAACTAAAACCCTTTTCCTGATGACGACATTTAGAAACTAAAACCCCTTTTCCTGATGACGTCATTTAGAAACTAAAATCCCTTTTCCTGATGACGACATTTAGAAGCTAAAACCCTTTTCCTGATGACGACATTTAGACGCTAAAACCCCTTTTCCTGATGACGTCATTTAGAAACTAAAATCCCTTTTCCTGATGACGACATTTAGAAGCTAAAACCCCTTTTCCTGATGACGACATTTAGAAGCTAAAACCCCTTTTCCTGGTGATGACATTTAGAAGCTAAAACCCCTTTTCCTGATGACGACATTTAGAAGCTAAAACCCCTTTTCCTGATGACGACATTTAGAAGCTAAAACCCCTTTTCCTGATGACGACATTTAGAAGCTAAAACCCCTTTTCCTGATGACGACATTTAGAAGCTAAAACCCCTTTTCCTGATGACGACATTTAGAAGCTAAAACCCCTTTTCCTGATGACGACATTTAGAAGCTAAAACCCCTCTTCCTGGTGACGACATTTAGAAGCTAAAACCCCTTTTCCTGATGACATTTAGAAGCTAAAACCCCTTTTCCTGATGACGACATTTAGAAGCTAAAACCCCTTTTCCTGATGACGTCATTTAGAAGCTAAAACCCCTTTTCCTGATGACGACATTTAGAAGCTAAAACCCCTTTTCCTGATGACGTCATTTAGAAGCTAAAACCCCTTTTCCTGATGACGACATTTAGAAGCTAAAACCCCTTTTCCTGATGACGACATTTAGAAACTTCAACCCCTTTTCCTGATGACGTCATTTAGAAGCTAAAACCCCTTTTCCTGATGACGACATTTAGAAGCTAAAACCCCTTTTCCTGATGACGTCATTTAGAAGCTAAAACCCCTTTTCCTGATGACGACATTTAGAAGCTAAAACCTTTTTTCCTGATGACGTCATTTAGAAACTAAAATCCCTTTTCCTGATGACGACATTTAGAAGCTAAAACCCCTTTTCCTGATGACGACATTTAGAAGCTAAAACCCCTTTTCCTGGTGATGACATTTAGAAGCTAAAACCCCTTTTCCTGATGACGACATTTAGAAGCTAAAACCCCTTTTCCTGATGACGACATTTAGAAGCTAAAACCCCTTTTCCTGATGACGACATTTAGAAGCTAAAACCCCTTTTCCTGATGACGACATTTAGAAGCTAAAACCCCTTTTCCTGATGACGACATTTAGAAGCTAAAACCCCTTTTCCTGATGACGACATTTAGAAGCTAAAACCCCTCTTCCTGGTGACGACATTTAGAAGCTAAAACCCCTTTTCCTGATGACATTTAGAAGCTAAAACCCCTTTTCCTGATGACGACATTTAGAAGCTAAAACCCCTTTTCCTGATGACGTCATTTAGAAGCTAAAACCCATTTTCCTGATGACGACATTTAGAAGCTAAAACCCCTTTTCCTGATGACGTCATTTAGAAGCTAAAACCCCTTTTCCTGATGACGACATTTAGAAGCTAAAACCCCTTTTCCTGATGACGACATTTAGAAACTTCAACCCCTTTTCCTGATGACGACATTTAGAAGCTAAAACCCCTTTTCCTGATGACGACATTTAGACGCTAAAATCCCTTTTCCTGATGACGACATTTAGAAACTAAAACCCCTTTTCCTGATGACGACATTTAGACGCTAAAATCCCTTTTCCTGATGACGACATTTAGAAACTAAAACTCCTTTTCCTGATGACGACATTTAGAAACTTCAACCCCTTTTCCTGATGACGACATTTAGAAGCTAAAACCCCTTTTCCTGATGACGACATTTAGACGCTAAAATCCCTTTTCCTGATGACGACATTTAGAAACTAAAACTCCTTTTCCTGATGACGACATTTAGTCGCTAAAACCCCTCTTCCTGATGACGACATTTAGAAACTTCAACCCCTTTTCCTGATGACGACATTCAGAAGCTAAAACCCTTTTCCTGATGACGACATTTAGAAGCTAAAACCCCTTTTCCTGATGACAACATTTAGAAGCTAACCCCCCTTTGAAAGGGGCAGAAGAGCGTTGCACTTCGCATTTGATGGCCGTAACGCGTGGCGTCGACCCAACAGAGGTCCGGTGCGAATAGTGGCATCGTAGGTCAAGCGGAAAGTGCCACGCTGCTTGTAGGGGGGTCGCGTTCCAGGTGGAAATCGCAGGCTGGCTGGACACCTGGGCGGGCTGGCTGGCCGTACCCCATAATAGAGGGGGGGGGGGGAGGAGGACACGTGACGTCACAGGCGCACTGCGTGACGTCGGCAGGCGTGCTGCGTGACGTCAGAAGGCGTGGCCTGTACGAAGCGCTGTGGTGCCCGCTGCCACGATCGCCTCGCCATTGCCGCCAGACACTGTGTCTCTTCTTCTTGGTTCTTTCGGTAAAGTCACGTAGAAGGGAAATAATAAAATAATAAAAATAAAACATAATAAAAAAATATAATGAAGTAATTTTTATTTTTATTCTTGGTTCTTTCGGTAAAGTCACGTAGAAGGGAAATAATAAATTAATAGAAATAAAACATAATTAAAAAATATCATAAATTACTTTGTATTATTTTATTACTTCCCTTCTACGTGATGACTTTACCGAAAGAACCAAGAAGATGAATCCCTGCAGTCACGGAAGCTTTAAATCGAAACTGTGTGTCTCTGTTAAAGTCTCACAATGCACTACCCCCTCCTCCGTATCTCCACACCACTCCCCCCCTCGTCTTGTTTCACTGCAGCTCTATTACCATTTCCAGCAGTTGCTTCTTGCTGTGGTGGTCCCACCTGATGACGAGGGCTTGTGTTGCGCCCGAAACGTCGTGATTTAATTTGTATTTTTTTACTTTTATTATTTTTTACCGACGTGACTTTACCTTTCCAGCAGTTGCTTCTTGCTGTGGTGGTCCCACCTGATGACGAGGGCTTGTGTTGCGCCCGAAACGTCGTGATTAAATTTTTATTGTATTTTTTATTTTTTTACTTTTATTATTTTTTACCTACGTGACTTTACCGAAAGAACCAAAGAGTACGTGGGTCTCATCTTCTTGGTTCTTTCGGTAAAGTCACGTAAAATGGATATAATAATATCAATCAGGTCAGAATTAACACTCGTCAGAAACACCGTCGACCCCCCTTAGGGCGGACAACGCCCTGGCATTGTGTGAAGTGCCAATGTGGTGACAGACGTCGCGTTTCCATAGTGCAGGCTGCTGCTGCTGTTGTTGTTGTTTGTGTTGGGTGAGATCGCGTGACAATGTACAGCCCGTGTCGTTAAACCCACCACCACCCGACACGGCCAATCAGTGAGGTGAGTGTCACGTAAACAGGACGTGGCCAACTCGTTACTAGTACAGCTGTAGTGTGTAGTGTAGTGTGTAGTGTAGTATACTAGTACAGCACTAGTGTATAGTGTAGTGTGTAGTGTATAGTGTAGTATACTAGTACAGCACTAGTGTATAGTGTAGTGTGTAGTGTATAGTGTAGTGTATAGTGTAGAGTGTAGTGTATAGTGTAGTATACTAGTACAGCACTAGTGTATAGTGTAGTGTATAGTGTAGTGTATAGTGTAGTGTATAGAGTAGTATGCTAGTACAGTACTAGTGTGTAGTGTATAGTGTAGTGTACTAGTACAGCACTAGTCTGTAGTGTATAGTGTAGTGTATAGTGTAGTATACTAGTACAGCACTAGTGTGTAGTGTATAGTGTAGTATACTAGTACAGCACTATTGTATAGTGTAGTGTATAGTGTAGTGTATAGTGTAGTGTATAGTGTAGTGTATAGTGTAGTATACTAGTACAGCACTAGTGTGTAGTGTATAGTGTAGTATACTAGTACAGCACTAGTGTATAGTGTAGTGTATAGTGTAGTGTACTAGTACAGCACTAGTGTGTAGTGTATAGTGTAGTGTACTAGTACAGCACTAGTGTGTAGTGTATAGTGTAGTGTACTAGTACAGCACTAGTGTGTAGTGTATAGTGTAGTATACTACACTATCCACTACACTACACATTATTGTTAAAACGAAATAAAAAGCCAATCACATGCGTTAGTGGATTTTTTTAATATTTTAGACAGGAAATGAGTTTTCAAATTTAGATTTTTTTTTTCTGGGGGGGGGGGGGGGGGGGGGGAGGGAGAGACCCCCAGACCCCCCAATGTTGATTCCATGGCTTAGGGCCTTGCCTCAGCCTCTACAGAGGAGGCAGGGGCAACCAGCACAAGCCTTGCTAAAGCTTCCACCGGACTGAAAAGTCCTCTGACCTCTTGCACCGTTTCCCCAATGATGCTAGCAACATCCGAGCTCGTTTAATCCGTGCAATGAGCCACAAACACAGCCAGGTGCACTTGCAGTCGTCTTGAATGCAATTCCTGGAGACTCGTCTCGCACCTTGTCTCAGTGTCTCCTTAGTAGCAGCACATTCTCAGGCTGCTGCAGCTTCATATTCTCGATTCTTTCGCTAAAAGTCACGTAGAAGGGAAATAATAAAGTAATAAATATAAAACAATAAAAATTCTCTCGTAAAAAAAAAAGGTGACACCTTGTAAAAAAAAAGGTGACACCTTGTAAAAAAAAAAAGGTGTCAGTTTTGTTGCCAGATAAAAGGGTAAAAAGACAATTACCATATTTTTTTACTGGCAAATGAGGTTTCAATGGTGTAATTGCAGGGTCTGTTCGCAGCCCCTGACATCCGCTCAGCTCTCAGGCAGTATGAGTCACGCAGTGCGCCTGCTGACGTCACGCGGTGTGCCTGTTGACGTCACGCAGTGTGCCTGCCGACGTCACGCGGTGTGCCTGCTGACGTCACGCGGTGTGCCTGCTGACGTCACGCGGTGTGCCTGCCGACGTCACGCAGTGCGCCTGCTGACGTCACGCGGTGTGCCTGCTGACGTCACGCGGTGTGCCTGCTGACGTCACGCGGTGTGCCTGCCGACGTCACGCAGTGCGCCTGCCGACGTCACGCGGTGCGCCTGCCGACGTCACGCGGTGTGCCTGTTGACGTCACGCGGTGTGCCTGCTGACGTCACGCGGTGTGCCTGTTGACGTCACGCGGTGTGCCTGCTGACGTCACGCAGTGCGCCTGCTGACGTCACGCGGTGTGCCTGCCGACGTCACGCGGTGTGCCTGCCGACGTCACGTGGTGTGCCTGTTGACGTCACGCGGTGTGCCTGCTGACGTCACGCGGTGTGCCTGTTGACGTCACGCGGTATGCCTGTTGACGTCACGCGGTATGCCTGTTGACGTCACGCAGTGTACCTGTTGACGTCACGCGGTGTGCCTGTTGACGTCACGCAGTGCGCCTGCCGACGTCACGCAGTGCGCCTGCCGACGTCACGCGGTGTGCCTGTTGACGTCACGCGGTGTGCCTGCCGACGTCACGCAGTGCGCCTGCCGACGTCACGCGGTGTGCCTGTTGACATCACGCGGTGTGCTGCTGACGTCACGTATCTTCCCCCCCCCCCCCCCACCTCTATTATGGATGATATTAGTCGCGAAATCTCGATTACGTGTTAAACCAACGTCGCGTTTAGCCACGGATTGCCCTTTCACATCAGCAGGAGGCGATGGGGGTGGGTGGCAAGGCCCCACCAAACTGCTGAAGGTGATGAATGATTTTTCAAAATTGCAAAAAAAAGTCAAACTTAATTAAATCTCTCCACGTGGATTCGCCCCAATGAAGGTGACATTTTAAGTTGTTAAATTTCGACTGACTGCAGGAAATCCCTACTCTTGGCTCTTTCGGTAAAGTCACGGAGATAGAAAATACAAAATGAAATATAAAAAAATTGTCAACTAATAAATCGAAAATAATGAAAGCAAAAAACCCGACAAAGGTTCCCATCGCAAAACACCCCGGCGGTCTTCACCGGGATTTTCTCTCCGTTCCCTCAATCAGTTCATTTCAGTTCGGTTCATTTATTGACACGCTGTTATATTTAACTCCGTCTGTTGTATCCTCAAATACTTATTTCCCTCATTAAAATGCAAATCAATGTATAACATGTTTGACATGCGTTTTTCTGGATTTTGTTGTTATTCTGTATCTCACTTTTCAAATAAACCTAACATTAAAATTATAGACTGATCATTTCTTTGTCAGTGGGCAAACGTACAAAATTAGCAGGGGATCAAATGCTTCTTTCCCTCACTGTAGATGCCACTGGTTCTTCACGTTCTGCAGATGTAGATGCCACTGGTTCTTCATGTTCTGTAGATGTAGATGCCACTGGTTCTTCACGTTCTGCAGATGTAGATGCCACTGGTTCTTCACGTTCTGCAGATGTAGATGCCACTGGTTCTTCAAGTTCTACAGATGTAGATGCCACTGGTTCTTCACGTTCTGCAGATGTAGATGCCACTGGTTCTTCAAGTTCTACAGATGTAGATGCCACTGGTTCTTCAAGTTCTACAGATGTAGATGCCACTGGTTCTTCAAGTTCTATAGATGTAGATGCCACTGGTTCTTCACGTTCTGCAGATGTAGATGCCACTGGTTCTTCACGTTCTACAGATGTAGATGCCACTGGTTCTTCACGTTCTACAGATGTAGATGCCACTGGTTCTTCACGTTCTACAGATGTAGATGCCACTGGTTCTTCACGTTCTGCAGATGTAGATGCCACTGGTTCTTCACGTTCTGCAGATGTAGATGCCACTGGTTCTTCACGTTCTACAGATGTAGATGCCACTGGTTCTTCACGTTCTACAGATGTAGATGCCACTGGTTCTTCACGTTCTACAGATGTAGATGCCACTGGTTCTTCACGTTCTACAGATGTAGATGCCACTGGTTCTTCACGTTCTACAGATGTAGATGCCACTGGTTCTTCACGTTCTACAGATGTAGATGCCACTGGTTCTTCACGTTCTGCAGATGTAGATGCCACTGGTTCTTCACGTTCTGCAGATGTAGATGCCACTGGTTCTTCACGTTCTACAGATGTAGATGCCACTGGTTCTTCACGTTCTACAGATGTAGATGCCACTGGTTCTTCACGTTCTACAGATGTAGATGCCACTGGTTCTTCACGTTCTACAGATGTAGATGCCACTGGTTCTTCACGTTCTACAGATGTAGATGCCACTGGTTCTTCACGTTCTACAGATGTAGATGCCACTGGTTCTTCACGTTCTACAGATGTAGATGCCACTGGTTCTTCACGTTCTGCAGATGTAGATGCCACTGGTTCTTCACGTTCTACAGATGTAGATGCCACTGGTTCTTCACGTTCTGCAGATGTAGATGCCACTGGTTCTTCACGTTCTGCAGATGTAGATGCCACTGGTTCTTCACGTTCTGCGGATGTAGATGCCACCGCCACCATTTATTGCGCATGGCGGTTGAACTTACGACTCTTGACGCACGGACCATATTTTGTTCGTATCTCGGAAGGTTCCTGCGTCGAATGTTCGTCATTAGAGGAGTCCCTGGATGTCGGAACGTGGGCAGGAATGTGCCCAATGCGTACTTACGCAACTTGTACCTTATTCATACCAACTTATTTATTTATAAACGACTTTCCGACCTTTTCAATATTTTGCACTGCTGTCGTTTTTGTTGTTGCCGAAATTGGATCGCCACTTTGGCAGGGAGATGCTATCATCCTCACCTGGTATGTAAGTCGTGGGTTCCATCCCGACCCTGGCGCCTGCTGCTGCTGTATATTTGGAGTTTGCGTGTCTCTCTCTCTCTCTTATCATCATCACGGTGTCTAGGAGATGTTAACTACCTCGCCTGGTGTACAGGAGGTCGTGGGTTCCATCCCGACCCTGACGATGCCTGCTGTATATTTGGAGTTTGCGTGTCTTTCTCTCTCTCTTATCATCATCACGGTGTCTAGGAGATGTTAACTACCTCGCCTGGTGTACAGGAGGTCGTGGATTCCATCCCGACCCTGGCGCCTGCTGCTGTATATTTGGAGTTTGCGTGTCTCTCTCTCTTATCATCATCACGGTGTCTAGGAGATGTTAACTACCTCGCCTGGTGTACAGGAGGTCGTGGGTTTGATCCCGACCCTGACGACGCCTGTTGTATATTTGGAGTTTGCATGTGGCTAGGAGATGTTAACTACCTCGCCTGGTACACAGGAGGTCGTGGGTTCCATCCCGACCCTGGCGCCTGCTGCTGTATATTTGGAGTTTGCGTGTCTCTCTCTCTCTTATCATCATCACGGTGTCTAGGAGATGTTAACTACCTCGCCTGGTACACAGGAGGTCGTGGGTTCCATCCCGACCCTGACGATGCCTGCTGTATATTTGGAGTTTGCGTGTGGCTAGGAGATGTTAACTACCTCGCCTGGTACACAGGGTGTCGTGGGTTCCATCCCGACCCTGACGACGCCTGCTGCTGTATATTTAGAGTTTGCGTGTCTCTCTCTCTCTCATCATCACGGTGGCTAGGAGATGTTAACTACCTCGCCTGGTACACAGGAGATCGTGGGTTCCATCCCGACCCTGACGACCCCTGCTGTATATTTGGAGTTTGCGTGTCTCTCTCTCTCTCATCATCATCACGGTGGCTAGGAGATGTTAACTACCTCGCCTGGTGTACAGGAGGTCGTGGGTTCGATCCCGACCCTGACGCCTGCTGCTGTATTTGGAGTTTGGATGTGGCTAGGAGATGTTAACTACCTCGCCTGGTATACTGGAGGTCGTGGGTTCGATCCCGACCCTGACGACGCCTGCTGCTGCTGCTGTATATTTGGAGTGTGCGTGTCTCTCTCTCTATCCCCCCGTGGTCGCGTGGAATGTTTTGCTCTGTTCATCCAGTTTCCCCCCCCCACACACACATTTTTAGCATCACGCAATTGAGATGATTCAGATCGTTTCTCCTGCTCTGCATGTCCACGTGCATGACGATGAGCTTACCCTGTTGCGCTATCGTTTGTGGTGGCCAGGGTCGCTCCTGAAAAATAAGTTAATAGCTGATGTTGGCCTGCGCCTGCTAGGATGGTGGATGGTTTAGCAAATCTATAGTAATAGGTTTTTACCCTTTTTATCTGGCAACAAAACTGACACCTTTTATACAAGGGACCATGTTTGCATTAGCCACAACACAACATTTTGACCGCAAGTGTCGTGGTTAATGCAAACATGATCCCTTGTATTAAGGTGTCAGTTTTGTTGCCAGATAAAAGGGTAAACACCTGTTACTATATCTTGCTACTGGCAAAGGAGGTCTCATAATTTTTAGCAAACCTGTCAACCCCTTATCAGTGCCCTACCTTATAACAGATCAACTCAGACCTTACTGGTCACCCCGTGCCACTTACAGATCTCAACGTTCATCCTATACACCACTACTATACACTACACTATACACTACACTATACACTACACTATACACTACACTATACACTACACTACTAAACACTCCACTATACACTACACTATACACTACACTATACACTCCACTATACACTACACTATACACTACACTATACACTACACTACACTACACACTACACTATACACTACACTATACACTACACTACACACTACACTATACACTACACTATACACTACACTACACACTACACTATACACTACACTATACACTACACTATACACTACACTATACACTACATTATACACTACACTATACACTCCACTATACACTACACTATACACTACACTATGCACTACACTATGCACTACACTATACACTACACTATGCACTACACTATGCACTACACTATGCACTACACTATACACTACACTATACACTACACTATACACTACACTATACGTGGGTATGCATCTGCGTGAGCCTGTAGGTCCTAGTGGGGGTCTCTGTGTGTCTCTGTGTGTCTCTGTGTGTCTCTGTATGTCTCTGTATGTCTCTGTGGGTCTCTGTGTGTCTCTACGAGTCTCTGTGTATCTCTGTGGGGTCACTGTGTGTCACTGTGTGTCTCTGTGTGGTCTCTGTGTATCTCTGTGGGGTCTATGTGTCTCTGTGTATATGTGTGTCTCTGTGGGGGTCTATGTGTGTCTATGTGTATCTCTGTGTATCTCTGTGTGTCTCTGTGTGTCTCTGTCTCTGTGGGGTCTATGTGTGTCTCTGTGTGTGTCTGTGTATCTCTGTGTGTCTCTGTGTGTCTCTGTGTATCTCTGTGTGGTCTATGTGTGTCTCTGTGTGTGTCTCTGTGGGGTCTATGTGTGTCTCTGTGTGTCTCTGTGTGTGTCTGTGTATCTCTGTGTGTCTCTGTGTGTCTCTGTGTGTTTATGTGTGTCTCTGTGTGTCTCTGTGTCTCTGTCTCTGTGGGGTCTATGTGTGTCTCTGTGTGTCTCTGTGTGTGTCTGTGTATCTCTGTGTGTCTCTGTGTGTCTCTGTGTGTCTCTGTGTGTCTCTGTGTATCTCTGTGTCTCTGTCTCTGTGGTGTCTATGTGTGTCTCTGTGTGTCTCTGTGTGTGTCTGTGTGTCTCTGTGTGTCTCTGTGTGTCTCTGTGTGTCTCTGTGTGTGTCTGTGTATCTCTGTGTGTCTCTGTGTGTCTCTGAGGGTCTCCATAGCTGTCAACCCCTTATCAGTGCCCCATACCTTATTACAAACCAACTCAGACTTCCTTGGTCACCCCCCATGCCCATTCTAACCTCAACGTCCATCCTACAAAGGACAATCACGAGTGAGAAACACAAACAAATAGACACAACTTTATTTTCATATTTTTGTTTTTCGCATCGTGTGGACCTCAATTCTCCACCTGTACATGAGATAGGGGGTTAAACCGGCATGCGTCTTCCAGGTATAGTTGAGTATGTGTGTTGGTTAACATGTGTGTTGTTTGGTCAACATGTGTGTTGGTTAACATGTGTGTTGGTTAACATGTGTGTTGTTCGGTTAACGTGTGTGTTGGTTAACATGTGTGTTGGTTAACATGTGTGTTGTTTGGTTAACATGTGTGTTGGTTAACATGTGTGTTGTTTGGTTCATATGTGTGTTGGTTAACGTGTGTGTTGTTTGGTTAACGTGTGTGTTGGTTAACATGTGTGTTGGTGAACATGTGTGTTGTTTGGTTCACATGTGTGTTGTTTGGTTCATGTGTGTTGGTTAACATGTGTGTTGTTTGGTTCACATGTGTGCTGGTTGGTTCACATGTGTGTTGTTTGGTTCACATGTGTGTTGGTTAACATGTGTGTTGTTTGGTTCACATGTGTGTTGTTTGGTTCATATGTGTGTTGGTTAACATGTGTGTTGTTTGGTTCACATGTGTGCTGGTTGGTTCACATGTGTGTTGGTTGGTTCACATGTGTGTTGGTTCACATGTGTGTTGGTTAACATGTGTGTTGGTTAACATGTGTGTTGTTTGGTTAACATGTGTGTTGTTTGGTTAACATGTGTGTTGTTTGGTTCACATGTGTGTTGGTTAACATGTGTGTTGTTTGGTTCACATGTGTGTTGGTTCACATGTGTGTTGGTTGGTTCACATGTGTGTTGTTTGGTTCACATGTGTGTTGGTTGGTTCACATGTGTGTTGTTTGGTTCACATGTGTGTTGGTTGGTTCACATGTGTGTTGTTTGGTTCACATGTGTGTTGGTTAACATGTGTGTTGTTTGGTTCACATGTGTGTTGGTTGGTTCACATGTGTGTTGGTTAACATGTGTGTTGGTTGGTTCACATGTGTGTTGGTTGGTTAACATGTGTGTTGGTTGGTTCACATGTGTGTTGGTTGGTTCACATGTGTGTTGGTTAACATGTGTGTTGGTTGGTTCACATGTGTGTTGGTTGGTTCACATGTGTGTTGGTTGGTTAACATGTGTGTTGGTTGGTTCACATGTGTGTTGGTTGGTTCACATGTGTGTTTGTACTCTTTGGTTCTTTCGGTAAAGTCACCAATGATAGAAGAAGTAGCGATGAAATAAAAAAAGTGGAGATGGGAAGACGAATTCTTGCAGTCACCGAAAAGATTTAAGTCAAAATCTCGGGCGTTTGTATCTCACAACGACAACAACTCTAAAACAACAACACTAAACACAACAACAACAACACTAAACACAACAACACTAAACACAACAACACTAAACACAACAACAACACTAAAAGCAACAACACTAAACACAACAACAACAACACTAAACACAGCAACACTAGACACAACAACACTAAAACAACAACACTAAAACAACAACACTAAAACAACAACACTAAAACAACAACACTAAAACAACAACACTAAACACAACAACATTAAACACAACAACAACAACACTAAACACAGCAACACTAAACACAACAACAACAACAACACTAAACATAACAACACTAAAACAACAACACTAAAACAACAACACTAAAACAACAACATTAAACACAACAACAACACTAAACACAGCAACACTAAACACAACAACAACACTAAACATAACAACACTAAAACAACAACACTAAACACAGTGTAGTGTATAGTGTAGTGTATAGTGTATTGCATAGTGTAGTATAGTGTAGTGTGTAGTGTAGTGTGTAGTGCAGTATAGTGTAGTGTATTGCGTAGTGTATAGCGTAGTGTATAGCGTATTGCATAGTGTAGTATAGTGTAGTGTATAGTGTAGTGTAGTGTATAGTGTAGTGTATAGTGTAGTCACTGTAGGTGTATAGTGTAGTGTATTGCGTAGTGTATAGTGTAGTGTATAGTGTATTGCATAGTGTAGTGTGTAGTGTATAGTATAGTGTAGTCTATAGTGTAGTGCATAGTGTAGTGTGTAGTGTAGTGTATAGTGTATTGCATAGTGTAGTATATTATAGTGTAGTGTATAGTGTATTGCATAGTGTATAGTGTAGTGTGTAGTGTACAGTGTAGTGTATAGTGTAGTATTGCATAGTGTATAGTGTAGTGTATAGTGTATTGCATAGTGTATAGTGTAGTGTATAGTGTAGTGTGTAGTGTGTAGTGTAGTGTAGTGTGTAGTGTATAGCATAGTGTATAGTGTATAGTATAGTGTAGTGTATAGTGTAGTGTATAGTGTAGTGTATAGTGTAGTGTATAGTGTATTACATAGTGTATAGTGTAGTCTGTAGTGTGTAGTGTATAGTGTAGTGTATAGTGTATTGCATAGTGTATAGTGTAGTGTGTAGTGTATAGTATAGTGTAGTGTGTAGTCTATAGTATAGTGTAGTGTGTAGTCTATAGTGTAGTGTGTAGTGTAGTGTATAGTGTAGTGTATAGTGTAGTATGGTGTAGTATATAGTATAGTGTAGTGTATAGTGTAGTATATAGTGTAGTGTATAGTGTAGTCTATAGTGTATTGCATAGTGTATAGCATAGTGTAGTCTATAGTGTAGTGTATAGTGTAGTGTATAGTGTAGTGTATAGTATAGTGTAGTATAGTGTAGTCTATAGTGTAGTGTATAGTGTAGTCTGTAGTGTATAGTGTAGTGTATAGTATAGTGTAGTGTATAGTATAGTGTATAGTGTAGTGTATAGTGTAGTATAGTGTAGTCTATAGTACAGTGTAGTGTATAGTGTAGTGTATAGTGTAGTGTATAGTGTAGTCTATAGTGTAGTCTATAGTGTAGTCTATAGTGTAGTATAGTGTAGTCTATAGTACAGTGTAGTGTATAGTGTAGTGTATAGTGTAGTATAGTGTAGTCTATAGTACAGTGTAGTGTATAGTGTAGTGTATAGTGTAGTCTATAGTGTAGTCTATAGTGTAGTCTATAGTGTAGTGTGTAGTGTATAGTGTAGTATAGTGTAGTCTATAGTGTAGTGTATAGTGCGGTGTATAAGCGAGGCTGCGTGACGAGCACCGTTCCCTGGCACCCAGCCCGCTCCCCCTCACCCCTTGGAGCCGAATGTCAAATTCCGCCACCTGCAAGTCACCGGCTCGGCTTGGCCGCGCCCTGCCGGCGTGCTCATTCCACATTCCTCTGGGCGAGGGCCCGGCCACCGTGCTTCTGAATACTCGGAGGACGATATCAACAGCTCAGCGCCGAGCTGGTCACGAGCTGGTCACGTCAGTGCTGACGTGACACGCAAAGCTCACGCCGATTGGCCGTGTCGGGTGGTGGAGGGTTTGACGAACGCAGCGTTTATACGATCTTGAACTGAAGCTTTCGTGACTGCAGGAATCCATACACTTTTGGTTATTTCGGTAAAGTCGTCACGTGGGTAGAAATAAAATAATAGTTTCGATTTAAAGCTTCTTTCGTGACTGCAGGGATTCATCTTCTTGGTTCTTTCGTTAAAGTCACGTAGAAGGGAAATAATAAAGTAATAAAAATGAAACATAATAAAATAATTCTTCCCCCTCCAACCCAGCTTAAATATACGCTGCCAAGCCTGGTGGTGTTCATTCAGACGCTGTCTTCCCGACAGACCTGTTCTTCACCTGAGGACGGCTGCTTGCGTTGTGGCCGAAACGTCGTGAGAATTATTGTATTATGTTCTATTTTTATTATTTTATTATTTCCATTCTACGTGACTTTACCGAAAGAACCAAGAAGATGAATCCCTGCAGTCACGAAAGAAGCTTTAAATCGAAAAAAAACCTGTATCATGGGCCCAAAATAAGTTCTACGCACAGAACGTAGAAACTCCCCAAGCGAACTGCTGAGGGAGGGTGGCGTCTGTGTTGAAGACTGCCCTACATGGCATCATAACAACAGTCTGGACCACTCAACAGGTTTCGCCGGATTTTGAAGGAGATGCCCTCCCTGGTGGTCCCTCTCTTTCAGATGGTTGGACCGCAGTGATTGCAACAACTACAGGGGGCATCTCACTCCTCGAAAACGTTTTGTGGTTTGGCCATGTTTGTTTGTTGTAGTACGGAGTCAGACTGATGGTTTTAATCTAAGTTGTCTTGTGGTGGTTGTTGTTGTTGTTGTTTGACTTGCATCCCACTGGGATTTTTGCACACAGCGTTGGTGTACGGTGTTTTTTTCCTGGAATTTTTGCTGTCTTTTTCCCCTGGATTTTCAGTTTGCACTTAGTCGCATATTCACTTTAAGCTGTTTTCTTTTTCATGTTTTTTGATTGTTGCGGTCGCACCCGATTCAAGAGCCGAATGGCTCACAGGGCTACATACCTAATACATGAAACTTGAACTTGAACAGTTGGAGGCCGGGAAAGGTTCCTGGCGAAGATAACACTGGTTAACACAATTTTTCTGGCATAAGGTTATTCCAACGGTTTGAAGGTAATTTTGGGGTGCCGATTCCAAATCTGGCATCAGTTTTTGTCTATCACATCAGGTTTTTGAGATATCAAATATTGCAATTTCAATCAAAACTGCAGAAGAAAAATATTAAATAAATGTGGATATCTACATAAAATGATATTATAAACACACTATCCTAGAAACACAGCACCGTATTTTAACACTAAAGTAGTCATTGACTCGCAACAACTTGCAATCATAAGTGGCAGAGTTAATTTCGGGTAAAATCAATGAAAATGGGGTATGCCGATAGCATGAAAATGCGATGTGATAGAGCAAATCTGAGATCAGATTTGGAATCGGCACCCTGAAATTAGTCTAGAACAGCTGCAAAAGTCCAGGCCAGATTTTATTTTATTTTTTTGTTGACCAGCGTTATAAATCCTGTTGTGTGCATCGATGATCTGTTGATCACCAACGCCCACATATTATGTGCGTTGATGATCTGTCGATCGCTGCCCACTCTTTAAAAATTAAACCCGTAAAAACAAAGTTTTTCACTATAAATCCTTTATATGCGTGGCATCGGTTTTATGTTATTATTCATTTCTGTTTTTCTTGAGTAAGAGTTTCATTTTGATCACATTGGTATTTTAAATTAAATATAAGGAAAGGATTATAAGGTTTTCAGTTTTTGTGTGATTGCTTATATTGTACATTGTTGTTGTTTTCTTGAATAATTTTCCGTGTTTAGGAAAAATATATGATTGTGTTAGTGAAAATGTTTTTTCCTAAAAAGTGAAAATTTTGGAAAAAAAATTTCACGAAAATAAATTGTCACGCACAACGAGTCTGTGTGCAAAATGTCAGCTCGATTGGATCACGGGAAATGGGTTAAAAAACGACCGAAAGATTTGCACGGTCGTAAGCACGCAAGCAAGCAAGCAAGTGAACTTAATATAAAGGATTTAAAAAAATTAACCCGTAAAAACAAAGTTTTTCACTCTAAATCCTTTATATGCGTGGCGGCTAGAGTCCTCTCGTCCTCTGGCTTGAGATGGCTGCCACCTATGGGTCAGATGATTGTCTGCCAGCATTAAGCAATTGGAAATTACATATTTTTAAAAAATTCCCTAAACAGTGTAAAATTTAGGAAAAACAATTTCACTAAAATTAATTGTCACGCACAACGAGTCTGTGTGCAAAATGTCAGCTCGATCGGATCACGGGAAGTGGGTTAAAAAACGACCGAAAGATTTGCACGGTCGTAAGCGCGCAAGCAAGCGCGCAAGCACGCAATCAAGCAAGCGAGTGAACTTAATATAAAGGATTTAAAAAAGGAGTTGGAGACGCTGCTGCAGAACCTTGGAGGGCGTTTCTCAGACGCGGGGGGTGGCAGGTCTTTCACCATCGGCCCCGCACAACGAAAGCAAAGCCCCTGTCCTGGGTTATTTCTGCTCGTCTCCCTCGTCTCCCCCCCCCGTGCTTGACAGGGCAGTTGTGAAGAGGGTGGCGACGAATTTCGATGTAAAGCTTTCGTGACTGCAGGGATTCATCTTCTTGGTTCTTTCGGTAAAGTCATCACGTAGAATGGAAATTAAAAAAAAAACAATTCTCACGACGTTTTGGCTGCTTGCGTTGTGGCCGAAACGTCGTGAGAATTGTTTTATTATGTTTTATTTTTATTATTTTATTACTTCCCTTCGACGTGACTTTACCGAAAGAACCAAGAAGATCTTCTTGGTTCTTTCGGTAAAGTCACGTAGAAGGGAAGTAATAAAATAATATAAAAACATATGTTTTATATTAATATTATTTTATTATTATATTCTTGGTTCTTTCGGTAAAGTCACGTAGAATGGAAATAATGAAATAATAAAAATAAAACACAATAAAATAATTCTCACGACGTTTCGGCCACAACGCAAGCAGCCGTCCTCAGGTGAAGAACAGGTCTGAGGACGGCTGCTTGCGTTGTGGCCGAAACGTCGTGAGAATTATTTTATTATCTTTTATTTTTATTATTTACATTATTTCCATTCTACGTGATGACTTTACCGAAAGAACCAAGAAAAAAAAGGGTGGAGACGTTTCCACATCTGGGCAACGTGCTCATGACCGGTTCCGGCTTGACCGGTCGAGCGACATTCTGTGCGCCTAAGCGACCGGGTCTCTCTCTCCATGCGAAGATGCGTCTTTGTCGCGATTTTGTTAAATCCCTTATTTGTGATTTGCTAAACGTGGAGCCCTCTGCAAGGAACACGTGCGTTGATTTGAAACGTTCAGACTGACCTGCCTGCCATCCATCCCGCCTTTAACCAGATTCCTCCGGCAGGCAAGGCTGCGTTGGCTGGGTCATGTAGCTCGCAATTCCCAGCCACCGCATGCCTAGACAGCTTTTGTTCGGCCGGATCGAGGGGGCTAAACGGGCGCGGCACGGGCTAGAGGAGAGATGGAGTGATGTGGTACAGGAGGACGTGGAGCTGAGTGGACTTGCCGATGACTGGTACCAGCGGTGTCAAGATCGGCCTCAGTGGAGGAGGCTCGTGAAGGACGCTACTGGGCAGTTGGAGGCAGTCGCCCTCCAGCAACAACGGAGGGCGGAGGAGCGACGCTCACAACAACGAGCGGAGCGCCGGGTGGCTAAAGCACAGCAAGTTGGCACAGTAGGGGGCACAGGTGGTGCATCAGCCAGTCATCTCGGTCATCTCGGTCAGTCGACCTGTGGCACTTGCTGGGTCTGCCCTGTGACCTTCTGCCAGCGGGCGTTCGACACTTCACGTGGCCTCAACGTGCACCTGGCCTGGCACAAGCGTCGTGGTGACGTCACCGCCACTTAGTGGTGAATGTCGGTTGTTGTTGTTGTGAGTGTGTCACTGTGTGTGTGTGTCACTGTGTGTGTCACTGTGTGTGTGTCACTGTGGGGAGCGATAGTGAAGTGGTTAGCGCGCTGCGCTATGAACCTGGCGACCCGGGTTCGATTCCCGCTCACGGCCAACACCAGTGACGATTATCTGAACCGGTCCTGGGCCTCCCCTAGGTTGACTCAGCCTGAAATGAGTACCTGGTGTGGTGTGTAAACATCGCCACTGGGGAGACAAAGGCGGTCGGGCGTGGTGCTGGCCACCCACCCCCTCGTGTACCGTTCCGGCCTTCATAGGTGCTCGCTAACAGCACTTGCCCCTACAGTCTGTTAAGGCTATACGGGGGATCTTTGTCTTTGTTTTTGTCACTGTGTGTGTGTGTCACTGTGTGTCACTGTGTGTGTGTGTGGGGGGAGCGGTGGTGCAGCGGTTAGCGCTACGCCGCGCTACGAACCCGGCGACCCGAGTTCGATTCCGGCTCACGGCCAACACCGGCGACGATGAATCTGAACCGGTCCTGGGCCTCCCCCTAGGTCGACTCAGCCTCAACTGAGTAGCTGGGGGAGACAAAGGCGGCCGTGGGTGGTGCTTGCCACCCCACACCCCCTGCACCGGTGCTGCCGCTCGCAAACAGCACTTGCCCCAACGGTCTCTTAAGGCTACACGGGGGATCTTTGTTTTTTCTGTAGGGTTCTAACCTCTCCCTCTCCCCCCTCCTTCTCTTCCTGACCCCCTTACAGGGGTACCCCTACCCAGCTATGCAACCCACACCCGTGCAACCCGGAGGAGGGTACCCCCCTCAGCCTGGCTACCCGGGCTACCCCACTCAACCGGGGTACCCCACTCAACCGGGGTACCCCACTCAACCGGGGTACCCTCCCCAGCCGGGCTACCCCCCCCAGTACGGCGCGGATCAACCCCCAGCCTACAGCATCCCTAGGCACCCTCCCCAGCAGGGGTCTGGTGAGTCGTGGGGGGGTCTGGGTGGGTGGGTTTGGTGGGTGAGTTGGTGAATGGGTGAGTTGGTGGGGGAGTTGGTGGGTGAGTGGGTGAGTTGGTAGGTGAGTGTGTAAGCGGGTGAGTGGGTGAGTTGGTGGGTGAGTGTGTAAGCGGGTGAGTGGGTGAGTTGGTGGGTGAGTAAGTGGGTGAGTTGGTAGGTGAGTGTGTAAGCGGGTGAGTGGGTGAGTTGGTGGGTGAGTGTGTAGGTGGGTGGGTGAGTGAGTGGGTGTGTGGGTGAGTGAGTGGATGAGTGTGTAGGTGGGTGAGTTGGTGGGTGAGTGTGTAGGCTGGTGGGTGAGTGGGTGAGTTGGTGGGTGAATGTGTAGATGAGTGGGTGAGTTGGTGGGTGAGTTGGTGGGTGAGTGTGTAGGCTGGTGGGTGGGTGAGTGAGCGAGTTGGTGGGTGAGTGTGTAGGTGGGTGGGTAAGTGGGTGAGTTGGTGGGTGAGTGTGTAAGCGGGTGAGTGGGTGAGTTGGTGGGTGAGTAAGTGGGTGAGTTGGTGGGTGAGTGTGTAAGCGGGTGAGTAGGTGAGTTGGTGGGTGAGTGTGTAGGTGGGTGGATGAGTGAGTGGGTGTGTGGGTGAGTGAGTGGATGAGTGTGTAGGTGGGTGAGTTGGTGGGTGAGTGTGTAGGCAGGTGGGTGAGTGGGTGAGTGTGTAGGCGGGTGGGTGAGTGTGTAGGTGGGCGAGTGAGTTGGTGGGTGAGTGTGTAGGTGGGTGAGTTGGTGGGTGAGTTGGTGAGTGAGTGGGTGAGTTGGTGGGTGAGTGTGGAGGTGGGTGGGTGAGTGGGTGAGTTGGTGGGTGAGTGTGTAGGTGAATGAGTGTGTAGATGGGTGGGTGAGTGGGTGAGTTGGTGGGTGAGTTGGTGGGTGAGTTGGTGAGTGAGTGGGTGAGTTGGTGGGTGAGTGTGGAGGTGGGTGGGGTGAGTGGGTGAGTGGGTGAGTTGGTGGGTGAGTGTGTAGGTGGATGAGTGTGTAGATGGGTGGGTGAGTGGGTGCGTTGGTGGGCGAGTGTGTGTAGGCGGGTGGGTGTATGTGTGGGTGAGTTGGTGGGTGAGTGAGTGGGTGAGTTGATGGGTGAGTGTGGAGGTGGGTGGGTGAGTGGGTGAGTTGGTTGGTGAGTGTGTAGGTGGATGAGTGTGTAGATGGGTGGGTGAGTGGGTGCGTTGGTGGGCGAGTGTGTAGGTGGGTGGGT
>NW_027615803.1:0-35041 GCF_965212315.1 Lampetra planeri
CTCTCTTTTCAAGGTTAGATGGTGATTTTTATTTCAGCTTGTTATTTTGTCCAACTAGCTAGAACTGTCTCAACCCTAATGACAATATAAGGACATCAGGACTCGTGTTGTATTTCCATTGATTTAAAACAAACCATGTGATAGCATGTAGAAACAGGATTCTATTGGTCGGATGGAACTGGTGATTAATCACATAGGAACATTGAAGAGAGACAGCAAAAGAGATTCCTTCTCTGTCTGACGTGTCATAGCAGGAATGGACCCCATCGACTCCATACCTGTCCCATTGTGTGATTCTCTGCTCCTTTTCCTACCTTTTCTAACCCAGGCCGGCTTGTGTGCCTGATGTGTCACCGTGTAACAGCAACCATGTTTTCCTCTGACCAGCTCGTCCCAGAGGACGGTGTCTGCCGAACCGGAGTCCGTCAACAACAAACACTGTCTCTCAAACAGAGAAATCCGGGCTGAGGTGAAAAATAGAGCATTTACCTGAGAAAACACACAGTGCATGGTCATGCATGAAACACGTGAAGAATATATTCTACCCTCCATCCCCTCTCATCTTCCCAGTTTCTGTTCTGTGTCCCATCACCTGTCCTCCAATGTCCCCGATGGTGAGAACAGCCTGATCGGGGTTGGAGGGATCCACCCAGTAGTCGAGACACCAGGGAGCAAACTTCAAACCCTAGAGAGAGTTAGTCACAGCTTATACCACATGTATGTGTGGAGCATTTTATGAACAGGAACACCTGATGAGAGAAACGAATTAGGGAAAAAAAACATATTTCTATATATTATATATGTTGCAGGTGCTCTCACCTGGAGTTTATACTTGCAGCTGAAATCCAAGACAGGCAGGATGTCATAAAAACACACCTCCTTACTTGAGAATGACACAGCCAACTAAGAACAAGAGAAAAGGAAAGAAATAGAGAGACACAAGCATAATACATCAATGAATCACCATAATAATTCATTGCTGGTAATTGGTGTTTCACTGGAATATCTCCAGTTATAGAACAACATCATGTCTGTCAGCCACTAATCTGAAAACCAAAGAAGGACACATTGATCAGTCCACGATGGTCTCATCAGTGAAAAATGAAGGATTATTCTATGAATATTATGCAGCAGTGTCTTCCATTTGCAATGGCATTAGTGAGAAGCATGAATCAAGTATTAATTGATTCAATGTTTGCCTCATGTTTGGTTCTGTGGTAAAACATTGGACGAAACACACACACAAATACACACAACACGGAAAAGCTTGAAACAGAAGCCACTAATGGGTCAATGCTACTTGCATGAACAACACAGTGATGGATGTCCTTGGACTGACCTTGTGCACGTTGTGCAGCAGCACCATGTCGGTGACCCACAGGTCTTTGGGTCGGACCGTGCTGCTCTGCAGGCGGTGTGTGTGCAGAAGGGACATGTCCTCTCCGGCCCGCACCCCGACGGTTCCTCCTTTACTCACAGTCAGGTACTGAGTGGAACTCTTCAGGTACAACACCTGAGGATACCACAGGACACTGAAATTCAATGTGACAGGTGACAGGTGGCAGTTTGGAAGACATGATGGATGAGTTATGTCCCTTTTCCACTTCAGCTCCCCAATCCTAGCACTAGTTGACTTTTTTTTAACGTTTCCAGTTGGGATAGTACCTGGTACCTGCTCTGATGAGGTTCCAAGCGAGTTGAGCTGATACTAAATAGTGGTTGCTCACAGAGATAGGGACATTCCAAGCAGTAGCATCCAATACGGCAACAGCGATACAGTTCTTTATTCCTTGTCTTATGCTGATTTATCATGGCTCAGTGAATTACAGGTGTTTGTGTGTGTTGGCTGGTGAGAACATTCAGAAAGTGCTGGGATGGAGCGAATCAGGACTTTGGAGCCAAGCAGCAAGTTGGCCATGTCCTCCATTATTTACATGTTTGTGTCGGGTATAAAACACTGCCACAGCAGCTTTGTGCAGTCGTTGCTGTGACGACCCCACTCATGTCTGGGAGGGAGCTACTGAATTGTAATGGAAAGTAGAATCAAGGCGAGTAGAGCTGGAACCGCATAATGTAAAAGTGTCGTAAGTCAGTCGACAGCAACGGTTGTTGGACACAACACAGGACATGTTATTATGTAGGTGTGTCGACCTACAGCACATAGCAAAAAACAAGAAAATCAACTGGGCCAATAAAAGAAAGCTTCATCATTTTCATAACACAATTAATTACAGAATAATTACATCATTATTTGCATAATACAATTAATTACAATTAACTAATGACTTCAATGAGTTCCAGATTTCATTTCAGATTTCATTTTGGCCACTTGGGGGTGCCAGTTGTAATAAACTCGGCGGTTGCACATGCTCGACATGTTTGCAGACATTTGTCTCTTTATGCAGACACGCCCACCCGTTCTCTGGATGAAATACTGAGCAGTGCAGCCGTGTTCATTGCTCAGTCATACCACACCTTAGCAAAGACAAATGAACTCTTCCCCCTTCAACTGGTTCAAGTAATTGCAGACTGCCGCTCTTTGCAGAACCCAAAGAGGTCAGAACCTCTCAGCCATTTGGGAAACAACTGACACAACAGTCTGACATTCACAGGATTGAAAGATTAAAGTGGTGAGCCATCACTTTATCCACAGCAGTAGGCACTTTATACCAGACACTTCATTTGCATACTAATTGATAGATGCTAAACTTAAAGGCGTCCGGAGCCATTTATCTCGAAAGAGGTGTGCCGTTTTTGATGAGCCAGACTCTAATACTTCTGCACGTCTTTAATACTGTGGGTTTCCTTCTGGTCAGCAGAGTGCTGGATTGTCCAGGCTGTCAATGTCATGAGACAAATGAAATACATCACATTTAAAATGGGGTGCATGTTCGGCTTCTCATTGAAGTGGCCTCTGTCCCTTCCAGTAGGCCTGGAGCCACTTACCTTCTGTACCGGTCCCGATGCGGGCAAGTGAGAGTGCGAGGTGGCTTCCAGCCGGGAACACTGCTGATTCTGCTGCTCTTCATTTTCTCAACGAGCTCCAGAAGGAGAAAGGAGCTCAACCCTCCCCAGTCTACACGTCCTTCCTCCTTCACGGCGTCACTGTCCAGAAGAAGGCCTCGGTGTTGCTGAGAGACGACCACACTGTCAAACAGGAGGCCGTATTCTTCTCTGGAGCCACGGCCGACCGATGAACAAGCCAGATTGATGAATTCAGTTCTGGACAAGGAGCGAGACACCCCGAAGGTGTCCTGTGTCGAGACCAGCACATCGATGATCAGTCTCTCACACATCCAGTAGGATGACATCTTAAGGTGTCTGCATTCTCTTCACACAGTTGGAATTGTACAACCCAGTTGCCCCAATGCTTTTGCTTAAATTAATGATTTGTAATGGATATATTAACCATCTACATTCATTCATTCATCATAATAGACACGTCTCGTGTTCTCTTGCCATGTAAGATAAGGTTTGTTTTGAATCGTACATCTCCTGTTAGGTCAGTGGCTCGAGAATTTCACGTGGACATTTGCCATCAACAATACTAAATGAGTGACTCATGATGAATAAAGGTCCGTCCAGGCTGGCATTTTACCGACACGGCTGTGACAACAAAAACAGAGTGATGACCGATCCAGAGTTGAACAGGACACCAGGATCTGTACCAGACCACCTCGACTCGCAAAATGATTGTGTGAATCACAAACACACCTATGACAGTGTCCCGTTCCAAAAACTAGAGATGATTAAAAGATGATTAAAAACAAATATTTATCCTGTCTCACATGGTAAGAAAATGTGTGGTATTGTAAAACTTCATTTGGGGCTACAACCATTCTTTTCACATCAAATATGTAAAAGTCACAAAGCATCACGACCACCAATGGAAGTGCACAAATTCAGTTTTTTTACTTTGTATAAACGTATTTAATTGTAGGTTGGAAGTAAATGAAATGTAGTGTGATATTTAAACCAACACTCACCAGGAAAATGCTCTGCAACTTTTTATAGTCTTCTGAGTTCAACCTGCTCTCAAGCTGTGCCACCTCCATCCTCGTTCCCATGGTTACAACTCAGACCTGTCAATCAGTCAACAGCACACTGAGCGTGCGTGTGCATGTTTGCGCTGGAGACTCGCAGTCAAATAATTGATTCCCTGAATAGTTGTTACATGATGAAAAAGCGATATGTTCTCAGCTCAAGTAATCCCCATCCACATCTGTCTCACAGCGGGCCGTCATGTCACCATAATCACTCTGGGAGTCAAAAGAGCGGCAGAGGTCCTTTGTTGACTCTTTTTCACTCTATCCAAACATGTTTGTGCTGAATAGTCGGTAAAGGTCTTTCATTTTCGGCAGAAACTCCTACCAGCTCAGAAGCTGTGTGAATGTCTCCCAAAATTAGGTCTCAAAGAGTGTCAGGCACGCTGCCAAAGCTTGTCAAGTTGCTGAAATGTCACAAAATGTGACATAAACTAATGAAGCCAAGTAGATGAGCAACGTGAATTATAGAGTGATAAAAGGTGGGCTTTGTTAAATCAGCCTGTGGAATGACTGAAAGCACGGGGGAAATGTCCCTTAAACATTCTATTAAAGGCTACCAGGGGCAGTGAAGGACAGGCAAACGTCCTCTGTTGTATTCATGGGCTGACATAAATGTTTACGAGACCAATTCAGAGGAAATCGCATCAAATGGAGTTGGGATGTAGATGACAGGCTCTGTAATGAAGCTAAACCGCAGAGAAGCCACTAGGCTGAATCTTCCATCTGTCAGTGCTGACTGACAGCAGCATCGTGCTGTTTTTTTTTTCTTTATGTCACTGACAACGAGTGGAAGACTGCAACAGATATTCTTCATAAAAAGAGGAATCATCCTTGTGATTTCTGTTCTTTTTTCATTTTTCATTTCTATATATACATGTTTCCTGGAATCAACTAGAACCTCTCTTTGTTTGTGGTCAACAGCTTCCATGCAGGTCACAGGTCACAGGTCAGTGATCTTCACACACATATTTCTAAAGGTAAAAACATTCCATGACCAGTTAACAGCTGTCGGAAAACAATACTCACCCCAAAAGTGTCGTCTCGCCTCCTCCTCGACGTTCAGTCAACTCCCTTAAAACTGTCACCGCTTGATTCCCGTCTCAGCTGTAACTGAGTAACGGCAGCTCGAGGCTTAACATCACTGTCAGGTTAGCTGTAACGTGTCAAGACTGACACACACGCACACACACACTTCAGTCAAACTGGTTTTAATCATTAAGTTCCTATAGAAGAGCTGGACATTCAGTTAATGACAAAATCAGACTCACCAAGAAAACCAATTCCATCCTGTCAGCACACAATAGATGTTCACAACAAAATGCCCTCCCCTTCTTTGGAGCTGCTGAAATGCATCATTTTCAAACGTATGACATTTCAAACAAATCTTTCGCCCTGGAGATTTGTCTGATTCCAGCGGTCCAAGCTGTGAGTCCAGGGTTTTCTTCTCCCCCTAAAGTGTCCAAGAAGCAGTCAGCACCAACAGCCCTGACTTCAGCACACATGCCCATTGAGAGTTAAATAAAAACTGCCCTTAGACGTGGTCGGGGCCACACACACACACACACCCACACAGTTCTTTTCTTTTATTAGGCTTCACCCTCAGTGTTAAGTTTCCTGGCAACCAAGTCGTCAAAAAGAATTGTGTTTGTGGCTCCTCGCTCTGCCATCTGTATAGAACACAAAGCGTGAGCTTCCTCTATTCACAGATCAGGCGCTGGAGAGAAAACAATCTGTGAGATGTAAAATTAACCCTAACACACACATACACACACACACACACGCACCATAGTAACATGTCACAGTATTCTGCTGCAGCATGCTGCATTCATAAAAGAATTTTAATTGTACAAACAGCTGTAAACAACCTGGGAAAACACACACACACACACACACACACACACACACACACACACACACCAGAGTTTTATGAGCAAAGGCCTCTGAAAGGAGTTGGGGCATGTAGCTGTACACACAACAACAGCGGAAAGTCAAAGTCTGTCAGCGTCGGTTGTAACAAATACATTGTGTCAATACAAGAGTTGCGCAGCCGTTACAGATGTGATCGCCTCTCTCCCTCCAAAGTGAGTCGGTGACCACAGCAATCCCCGGGTGCCACTTAATGGCCTGGGAGAACTTGAATTAGCTTATTACAGCGGTTGTCAACGGTGACAGGATCAGAAAATTAGGTCTCAGCAATTTCAATAATAAAGCTTTAAAAAATTAACACTATCACAATTGGATTACAGCGGTGCATGCAGGAGCCAGCACCGAGCCCAAAATAGCCCGGCACAAATCCACCATGGAAAATCCACTATTATACAGAGAGAAGAATGAAGTTGCTGGAACGGGAAAAATTGGTGCGGATCATAGTACTGGAGTGGGGTGTGGTGGTGGTGGGGGGGGCGCAGTTGAAGGAAGAGAATAGAAGTGAGTGGAAATGAAGTGCTTTCATAGTGAGACTCACTTCAGAGATTCTTTCTCAAAGTCTTGAGTTGAGGAGTTCTATTATTGTTTATCTGGTGTGGCTGTCGTGGCAACATGGTAATTAATGTTTGGGTGAGAGGACAGAGAGCGACGTAATTATGAAGCAACGCAACACCGAGATATGAGGAGCTCATACATTCTGTTTCATTTAGTTGGGGAATGTGGCTACTGCAGTAAAATGACTAAACAGGATGAGGATGACAGGATGTGCTGATGAGTCTGGAAGTGTAACATGCTGCTTTCTGTACGTATGAATCAAGGAATTCAGAATCTTATTGGTTCAGTTTACATACACATTCGATAAGGCAATGAATGATACAGCATCAGACGAGGTCGCAAGCAGGGAAACACACACCAAACACACACACTATGTCCAAGAGTTATTAAAGACAGACGACAATCTCCATTTTAAAAGTCTCTCTTTCCTTGTGTGCAGACCCCACGAATTGACAGCATTCATTATTAACCGGCAAAAACATTGAAAATGGTGTTCAACAAGTTTGTAAAGTGACAAGATTTGAACAGGTGAATAAGTAACACCGTGGAATCGGACCGACACTATTGCAACATTAAAGACCGGTCTGTGGTGGTCAGACATGACGATGAAGATGCTACAGAGCAGAGGGGGGGGGTTTCAATGGGGAGATCTAACCATTCATGGAGGACTATTCCACAAAGGACTTCACTTCAAACACTCCATCACCAGTAGTGAAGAAGAATGGAGCACGGATCTCACAGTGGAATTCGAGTACAACAGTAAAGACACTCTGACTCCTGAGTGGAGTGTGTTTAAACCGACAGGGTGGAAAACACACAAGGTCGTCTAGCGATCAGAAGGTTTTAGGTTTGAATCCCGACTCTCCCACAGTCCGCGTTGTCCAAAATGGTTTAAAAAGCAGGTCAGGGAGGTTGGAGATGGACCGGAGAACAACGTGTGTCATGTTCATGGATCCCCAGGGGAGTGCGACGGGAGCAGCCCGTATGTTCATTGTGTGACACCCAGGAACGTTCCATCTCCTTCCTGTTTCAGTTGTGTGTCAAAGGAGAGAAACTGGTTCAAAGCTGACAAAGCTCATCTGGCTGCCGCTTCATTACATTGTACTTAGTCAGACGTTTGCAACCACAAAACTTTTAAGGACTCATCTCATTTTCTGAATATTTTTTTAAGACCTGAACAGAAATGAACCGAGCAGCAAGTATATGAAGCAATGAAGAATTATCGACTTCAGAATCTGATAAAAGACCAACATAAAAGAGCTAAAAATCCCTAGCAATTACTGTCAACCTGATTTGCTTTGAACCTCAAACTACCTGATCTCATATCTACCCCAACGAATTATAAGTTATACAGCTCAAATAATAAAAATGTCTTTAGACATTACAAAACCTCGTTTCACCAGTCCTTTAATCAAAATGTGTGTGCGTGTCTGCGGATGTGTGTCCTCTCCGGCTCCTACGTCTCAGCCGTGACGGCCAGAAGGATCGTGTTGGTTCGACGCGTGAGCTGGTTGGCGCTGACAAACACGTTTGTCTCTCTGGAAACAAGCGTGACAGACACACACAGGGACACACATGTCTGTCATATGGGGAAGAAACCATGGCGACGATGTGTGGATTGATCCGAGGAACACTTTGATCTGTGTGCAATGGAGAATGTGCTTTAGAGGAGACAAGCCAGCATGAATCCACCGGAAATGGGTCAAAGGAATTATTCAGCAATGGTGGATTTGATAGAAGCAGGCCTGTGATCATACGACAACCATTTACATGGTGGAGTGTGTGTGTGTGTGTGTGTGTGTGTGTGTGTGTGTGTGTGTGTAGAACTAGTACATGTGCTCATGTTTTGATAATGTGCCAAAAAGAAAAGAGTGAACACAGAAGAGAAAAGGATGGGGGGGGGGGGGCACCAAACAGGATGAAACAGAGGCGGAGTCATACTTTCCATCTTTGAAGAAGGTTTTGAGAGTGTCGCTGAAGCTCTTGGAGGACTTGACAAACTCCTCCTTCTGTTGCTGCAGCTCCTGACCAACAAACAGCCCTTTCAGCTCCACTCGTCTCGAATGGTACGGTGTTGGTGTTATTTCAGCGTTACTCACCCGTCTGTTGTGGTACTGGTACTTCCTGGAGACCACATTAACAGCGTCGAGCAACTCCTTCATGGCTCTGGCGATGTCTCTGGTTGGCACGCACAAATAACGGCATGTTTCAAAATCTGTCTGTTCTCGTGCCAGGACAGCAGTTCTTTGATCCTGCTCATTGTCTCCCATTCTTGCCGTTTTCCCTCACAAACACGCTTCCACCTTAAGCTCCAGTGGAAATCTGCCACTTTATAACTTTAGATTTTTAGCTTTCCCTTTGAATTGATCTCACTTCTAAGCCCTCCGCTGGGTAAGTAACTTAAGCAGAGTATTGAATTTCATCACAATGAACAATGGTAACGTGGGCCAAGAGAGTGTCGACTTCAGCCACGACTGTTAAAGAACAAACTATAACATCTATAACACAACAACAGTGGTCAGCTCTGTCGCCTCAGAGCGACAAGGTCCCTGGTTCCTTTCCTGTGGAGTTTTCATTCTCTCCCTGTGTCTGTGTGGGTTCTCTCCTGGTACTCCAGCCCCCCCTGCCCCCCAACATCATGCTGAGGTTAACTGGTCTCTGTAAATCCCCTGTAGGTGTGAATGTGAGTGTGAATGGTTGTCTGTCCTTCAGCGGGATCAGATCCAGAACAACCTTGACCCGTAACCGGAGCAACGGGAGAAGATGAATGAATGAACATTTGTGTTGCATGTTGCCTCCAACCGCATCAACTGCTCTCAACCAGCAACAATTCACAGACAACTGATCCTCAACGGTGTCTGCGGGCTGCCGTGTGAGAGTGTGTGTGTGTGTGTGTGTGTGTTAGATAAACTCTCAATGACCGTGTCAATCACGTGCTCAGCCTGAAACCAAAAAAAAATCATGGTGAAGAAAGGAAGCAAGCAGTGGTCAGCATGTGAACGTATCACAGCTTTAGTTCATGTCACAGACAACGTCAGTTGACTATGTATCATCTTCTTGGATGTCAGAAGTGCTATAAATGTAACTTTAACCTAGTACACATGCTGCCGAAATGCTAAAATGCTGCATATACAGTATACACATATACATATATCTCTATATATATATACATGTATGCTTATCGCTGATACTTGCACACACTCACAAACCCATGCACACACTCACTTGATGGTCTGAAAGAAGCCAACTTTGTCATGAATCTCAAACGGTATGGTGCTGAGGATATGTATCAGTGTCCTGGCCCTCTCATTTAGCTCCTGGAACTCTGGCTCTTGACTGTCAATCATGTACTCAGTAAACACAAGCAGGGCGGTGGTGGTGGGGGGGGTTGACGGCAGGCTCTGACTCCTCAGTGACGGTCGCATCAACATGCAAATAGCCACTTGGACGACTGAAATGAGGCAGTGAATGATGGCGGCACATGTGAAATACATGTCTGCAGTGTGCAGGACGGACCGAGCAGACACGGCTTAGACGCCCACGGGTGACGGTGGTTATGTCTGTTCAGTGAAGGCGTGTGCCACGCGGGAGGCAAATTTAGAATTAATCTGGTGTGTGCACGTGTGTGTGCGTGAGTGCACCAGCGTACCATCAATTACTGCACATTGCAAAAGGTTTTGTGCACAGCACCGATAGTTGATTCGTGGGGAAACACCTCCCCCTAGTGGAGAGTTGGACTAATGTAATTGGTTTTGACACAGTTCTTCAGACCAGAAAGAAGTCAAGTAAAATAGAAAACGGTTCCTTATTTTTGAAATGTATGCATCCATGAAAAAGGTGACTGTTGTTAATGACCTTGTACTGTACATCATCCTACCTTTATCGTCAGCTGTGGCCATGTGAAGTAAAGACTCGTGATAGTTGATTTTTACATTCTTCTTTTGCCGTATTCTCATAAGAAAGTGCTGAGTCATCCCAGGGTTCTCCTCTTCTGCCTGAGGGACACACACACACACACACACAATGATGCACTGATGGTATTTCCAATCAGAAAAATTGAACAAGAGGGTTCATTTCAAGAAACGTGAGCAGTCGATCAAAGAAGAGTTTTTACCTCTACAAAGGCAGCTCTCAGGGTCCCAGCAGCTGATTGGCTGACTTTCTCCAACTGCAAAATGCAAAAACACACGTGGCTGAACTCTCCTCTTCAGCCCTAAAATACAAAACACGTGGCAGACATCGTGCAGTGTCAAAGGGGGCCACAGGTATCTCATCACCACTCATTGATCTGCCGGCCAAATGAGCAGTTTCTTACATGTGTTCATTTAAGTTTGCCTCAATAATCGATTTCCACTCGAGTGTCTCTGACAAATCATAGAAAAAACACAAAAGAGGAACAGTGCCAGCAATAAGAGATGAGATGTGCCGTCACACCTTTGGGCTGCAGATGGGGAAATTGCATTGGAAAAATTAGACAGAGGGTAAGAGGGTGTTAACGCTTCCACACACAGAACCAAGAAACACTCCTGTTTGTTGGAATTTTGATATGACATGGCTCGTTATATTTGTGGGAAATGGAACTTTGGTGTTTCTTTCTTGTCTGTTGTTCATTTAACCACAGGGAGAAACACCAGCCCCTCCACAAATAGCGCCAGTGGTTGAAAAGTCTTTGTCCGGTACTATTCAGTGGTACTATTTGTTGTTGGTCTTGGGTCATAGTCTTTGTTACATGAGTTTGACACTTGTCAACTTACACTGGCTGCATGTTGCATCGTCTTGTTTTAAACTACTTTTGAAGCATCGCACCACCAAGCAACAGACAATATCAAGGATTTCTAGTCCCTGGCTGTGCCAACCTTCATTTTTTGCACCAAAGCTAGTGGCAGAATGCGACCCAGACTGTTCAAATACTGATTAAATCGATTGTCATAACGCTTTATTCTTCAAATTTGAGCTCTGTAAGCAATCCACTCATAAAACAACAACAAACATGGTTCTTCTCTGCATGTATTTGACTAATCGACATGTTTGGATGGGAAACACTGCATTCTCATGCAGCATTTAGTAAGATAAACAAATAAATCAGTCAGGATGATTAATCGCGACATTCTGCATTTTGACATCAACAAACATCAGACCACATCCACACACAGGAAGTCGACGAAAAAATAAATAAATGTCTGTGGAAGAGCCTTTTCAGCATGGCTGCTGCTGTCACTGGATATATTAGCTGTGACCAGACACTATGTGAGCTGCGGCTGCACCTGACAGTGGCGCTGTCGCTCCCTGAGGCCAGTTTTTCCTCAGTCATGTCTGCAAGTTAATTCCATTTACATTTACACACCTTTGACACACACTGCATGTCATGTTGTTAACTTCAGGTGTTCTTTCACATCTGTCAGTCTGATATTACCACTGACTGATTGATAAACCCATATGATTCAACCACTAGCCTTGTTCGCTCAGTTTTTGTCTTGTTTGTTTGTTTGTTTTTACTAGTTTATATGGAATTTCTCACCTGGTTAAAGACAGGGTGCATCACCGCGTGGAGAGCAACTACCGAGTCGGTGACAGAGTCATTCCTCGTGTCTTCTGTGGTCATCCTCGACCAATCGATGGCCCTTTGTGTGTGTGCTTGTCTGCTGCTGCCTACTTCCTGACGATCGGTCACTCACAGAGACTGACAAGGTGACGGAGAACTGATGAAGATGAAAGTAAGGCAGGTGAACAAGCAGGTGGAGACAGAAAACTGTTTGAGGTCTTCAAAGTACCACTGAGTAGACACGTGATGAATCTGTCATGATTCCTACCTGAATAAGAAACGTTAACATTACTTCAATACAAGCAGTGTAGTCATTATGTGTTAATCAGCAGTATTAAATACATCACTATAATATTCCCTTTCCCTTTCCCTCACACACCTGTCTGCGACTAAAACAATGCAGTGGGTTTCTTTACATTCCATTCAGTGCTTGACAAGATCAAGTAGGTGATCAGTGATCAGCTAACTGGACACACATGGACTCAAGAGCAGATACACAACTCAAAGGTTTGAATGTGTCCTTTCATTTGATGCTTGCACTGATTCCCGACCCCTAATTTCTCCAGCCTGGAGACGGAACCTTGAGTTCATTAGAAGATTCCTTGCACAACATAACAGTTCCATCTGGGTCCAGTGTGGAAGTGCTTTCTTGCATTATTTAGGATAAGTAGATGACATGGTCAGTCGACCATTTGAAAACAGCTGAGAAACACAGAGAAGCAAACACAGGAAAAAAGTCCCTTGTCCCACAAACACAATCTCTCCCAAAACACACACACACACACACACACACACACACGTGTGACAGCAGTGGATGATCATTTATGTTGGAAACACTGGCAAGAAAAAAAAATCCCAAGCAAGCTTGAGGCCAAATGTATTCTACGACATTAATTTCAGTCAGCGCAGGCAGGGCGTTATTACTTTTGGGACAGTGTCATCGTTGCATTTCATAATGGTACAGAGCAAAAATAAATATAGACCACAGTGTTTCCTAGCAACCCACTTTAAATAGTCCTTATGGGTGTAAGTCGTCACATTTATATCCAGTTGAAACATGGATTTTTCTTGGCTGGAATCTAACCTGAGTGCTCAAACTTGGAATCAAATTAACTACTACAACTAATAGAAAAGACTTAAACTAGGAATTGGGCTCAAGACGAAGAGGAAACAGTCAGTTCATGATTTTCATGTTGGTTTTGTGTCGAACCAGACTGTTGGATTAGAGGGAACAAAACCAAATAGACAAAATAGACAAAACAAAACAAAACTAGAAAATCCCTCTTCGAGAAATTTTGAGGTGGGTCTGCCCGTTGCCGTCCGCGTGCCGCCCGTCGCCCCGTCGTCGACCCGAAATTGCAGAGCTGAAGCACCTTCGTCCATGAGAAAATATACAGCTGTAGCACAGAAGGCCCTTCAGCTACGTCAAAATGTACAGCTGTAGCACCGTGGGCCGTTCGCTACGTCAAGATGTACAGCTGTAGCACAGAAAACTGTTCTTACGAAGGGGGGGGCGACCGGGGGGGGGGCGAAGCACCCATGGTTGGCACGGCGATGACTCCCCGAACGCGTAGATGTATAGTTTACGGCCGTAGGTGAACGTATGTCAGAGCTACAGACCAACAGGCCGATGTTGGTGCGTGTGTATGTGTGACAGACACAGGCTGTCACATGTGTTTTCTTCCCTTTCTGCCTGCTCAGCTGGGTCAGGGGCAGTGGCCACATTTTTAGCGTGAGAACCGTACATCCTATCGACAAGCAGTTTTTTTTGTCTGCATCAGAGGAGGTAGACCTATCCGACGGTATTCGTTAATATTTTTTTTTAATGGATACAAATTTTGAATAAATTTTAGTTTAGGCCAGAATGTGTATTTTAAGCAAAAATGGCCACTTTTAGCCCGTAGCATGCGAACCGTACATCGTATAAACACGCTTTCTTTTTTCCTGGCTTCAGAGGAAGCAGACCTTTCCAACGGTATATAATTCATAGATTTTTTTGAGGATGGGGATTTGGCATAATTGGAAGTTTGGTATGGCAAAAATCGTGCACGTTTTCGTGCATATTTCATAATCCGTGCACGCTATAACGTGACAGAGTCATAGCACGCGATTCCCGATGGAGCCGGTGTTCTGTCGATTTTTGCTTTTCCGTCGGATTTTGCTTTGACTGCTCATTTCGTGTATTTTCAACCACCACTCACCACCCTGGCCATATGTAAATAATACCAGTGCATTTACAAGTATAAAAAACATGCACAACCGAACCGAAATGAGCAGTCAAAGCAAAATCTGACAGTGTGCACACGATCTATCAAAAACTGCTGTCTTGAAGAAACTGACTTACACACAAATTATCATCTTGGCCGAATTTTCTTTCACGATTGCATGAGCTGTGAAGGTAAGAGTACACGCAATTAAGTGTCATTCTGTGAACTTTGCATTAAAAAGTGAAACATTCCGTCTTGCCTGTTTCGACCAAATGCAATATGACCCCAAGAGTCGGTGACGTGTTACAGCGCATGCGCAGAGTCAGGAAATAGCAAAAATCGACAGAACACCGGTCGAAACGAGCCGCTGCGTCAGAACGCTGCGTGACTAGTAGCGAACCAAACTTTTTGACTTTTATTATTAGAAAAAAACAGGATAACATAACAGGATAACCCTTGGTTTCACCAAGGTTGGCTCTTGCTGGCAGACCCACCAATAAAATAGAGGTGTTCTGTTAGAATGACTCTGACTCACACTGTAGTTGAACAGAACTGTACATTATACTATACGACACATTATACTAACTATACAAAAATAATCAACCCGGACAAATGTTGATTATCAGAAAGAACCTCTGACAACACTACATTGAACACTTACCAGTGAAGACACGCAGAAAGCTCTCTCTGGGTGGAGGTGAAACCGGCAGGAAGAACTTTGGTCCGAAGAAAAGTGACAAGGATCTAGAATTCTGCTGGTGCTTTGCTAACGTGCTATTATCACCATTTCCGCCACAGCCTCGGTGATTAGACAGTCCAAAACTAAAAAAGGACAACTGTACACGTCAAAGTCAGTTCTGTTGTTGTTGTTGTTGTTATTGTTGATGATGATGATGTTGTTGTTGTTGTTGTTTAGAGCGACACTTGTTGTTTAGAGTACTATTTGTAGTTCTTTCGACCACTGACCTTCTTACGTCGTCATTGTACTAGCTGTCAGTAAGGACTACATATCCCAGAGTGCTGTTCTTTTCCGAACTGTGCGACACTTTGGTACCAACCAGTGGGCAAGAATTTATTTTCTACTACTTTTGAAATTATACATTGTGGAAATTGAGTGTTGAGATTAAATGAACGTTAAGTTTCCAACAAGCAACTGTTGACAACATGCCGTGTCAACGCTGGCCGCATTGTAGGTCAAGATGATTCGTCGTCGATTCCAGCAGTTACCGTCTTCAGGCAGATCATTATTTTAGTTCTTGTGTATCCACACACATTATGGTATGTAACTCAACCTGATTACTAATAATCACACAATAAATTACGTGTAATTAATACACACTACGGATAAAAACGTTCCCTTTTGCAACGACGGAACAGTCGAGAGGGGAACAATTTCGCTTCATGTGGGAACTCTTTGGTGGACTGTCATTGGACCAATCGTGTGTAGGGGGCGGGGTCTGCGGCAGAAGAAGAAGCTGCGCGCTGCGGCGCTGGAGGAGAGCAGCAGAGAGAGCGCGCGCATCACCCATCCATCACCGAGTATCGGTAAGAGCACATTTCAGCAATAATCCAATCCTGATCCACGCAGCAAAGCCTGACGTGAGAATAAACTGTTTGAATAACAAGCTGGGCTTTGACATATCACCACAGCAACCGCCGTTAATTCCAGCATTTCACAGAATACATTTTATCTGAATGTGTGGGAATGTATTTACCAGTTTTATGGGATAATTTCATGTTGATGCTATTGTATAATCATCATGTGTAAGGATTCACTACGACGGGGGGTAGATGCAACATATATGTCTACAACGCTTTTGATTTAAGCTTCAACTGTTTCTACCATCACGGCTGGTCGGTTCCTACCGTGATTGCTGTAGATGTTTGTGACCCCCCCACCCCCACCCCCGCCCCCCTATTGAAACAACTATTAGAATGCGGTCCTTGAAATACTGGTTAAGGCGCAGCGAGTAGCTTTGAGCGAGGCAAATTTGTAGTAGCTTGGTCCTACCCTATACCCACCCCTCACACACACACACACACACACACACACACACACACACACACACACACACACAGGTGATAAATCATGATGGTAAAGGACTCGTGTGTACATTTATAAGTGAAAAGTAAATACAATCATTGAGTTCTCTGAAAAAGAAGAATATTTTCTGTAAGAGATGACTGACAGCAGATCAATAAAGAAAAATACTAAAATATTATCATTGTTATTATCAATAATATTCAAGTGTGGAAAAAGTGTGTTTGATCACTTTTTCCTCCTTCACCTATATGAAATGTTCTGGTTCTGAAGCCCCAAAACCTCTTTCATCTCATCTCTTTCTTGCTGCAAATAATATTATGACCTTTATCTCTCCCATGTTCTTGCTGAAAATTATATCCATTTCAGCCATAATCTCAGTGTATTAATCCTATATTCCTGTGGAATCCCTGGTTAATCTCTGATGATACGTTTCCACCTCGCTCTGCCCTCCTCGGGTGTGTGACTGCTGGAGTGAGTTCTGTCTTTTCCCACACAACGCTGCGTTAATTGTGTTTCGGTAATTAAATGTCGTTCAAATCAGCCATGCAAAACAAAATAAGTGGGGAAAGAAGAGGCAGAGGACTGAGTGTGGTTGCATGCAACCACTTAGTGCATGTAGTGTGTGTATGTGTGTGTGTGTGTGTGTGTGTGTGTGTGTGTGTGTGTGTGTGTGTGTATGTGTGTGTGTGTGTGTGAGCTACACAATTTGCAGGAAGAATTACGGTGGTGTGAATAAAGTTGTTGTCGCCGTCCTTGACAACATCCATGTCTCCCAGGCTAGATTTCAACCATATGCTGCAGTATAAAATGGTGAATAAATAAATGAACACTTTTTATTTTGACACGCTATGACCCAAAAAAACAGATTTAAGGCGTATCGAAGCATAAATGATATAATGAGTTCTTTTTTTTTTTTCATATATGGACGCTGTTTGTCTGCAGCAAAGACTCAGAGGATTATTTCAAACGTGGCCAGATGGGAGGGTGAGAGAGGTAGAGAGGTCAAGGGTCACAGTGCATGACTGGACAGACCGGAACCCAACCATCACCCATGACTGTAACACCCGTTTACCATCATAAGAAAATCTTCAGAGAGACAGAGAATAAATCAAAATAATGGAATTTAAATGTTGTGAACCTGTTTTAAATGGACGATTCGGTGTTGAATATATTCTACTAATTCATGTAAACTTCAGCCTTCCACAGTCTGTTCAGCTTACATGAACACCCAGACACACACACACACACACACACACACACACTTCAATCGATCCGTCTATTGATTGGCAGCTTTCAGGGGTGGGGGCCAGCTGAGGAAGATGAGAGAGGCAGGTGGTGAAAACCGGAGCACTGATTCACTTTCACCCTCTCTCTTCCTCTCACACACACTCAGCGGAGACATTAGTGACTTTAACACCTTTATTATCACCCAGCTTTGTCTCTGTTACCTTCCCTGTAGTCCAGTGTCGCCCTGGTCCCCCGGCGTCGTTGCTGCGTTCGTCTCTGCGTGTATGATGCTGGGATAGAGAAAGAGAAGAGACACTGTTGAGTGTGTGTGTGTGTGTGTGTGTTTGGGGGGGGGGGTGCAGTCGACCATCTTGCCATGCTACGTAGGGGGTCTTGACAAATCTGAGAATCAAGGATGCTTCCGTTCACACCGTCTCTCCGGTGTTTCCCTTTCGTCTTCCCGTTATGTTTCCTTGTCTGGCTCGTATCATTTCTTCCCTCGCTTTGCCTCTCGCCTGGTCTTTGATTGTTGGCAGGAATTAATAAAGGGCTGTTAACCTCTGGGTGACCTCCGCTGGGACCTCAGGGAGGTTCCACAGCATGTTATGTCATTTTCTAACAAGTGGCGGAGGGAGCCGAGGAGGGGCTGCGATGTAGGTCTGAAGCAGACACACACACACACACACACACACACACACACACCATCCAACTCACATGAGACAGAAGACCGTTCTGAATGTCTACAATAACTTGGTGTTGTATGTTCAAAGCAGGCCATCTTTACCATGATGTTATTTATAGAATCCCGGCACCCACTCCGAGTAAAAGCCTCACACAAATTGTGCTGCTACTGCAGCTCAGCAGCACATTTTCTATCTTTAGTTTGAAATCCAGGACGTTTCATAGGTCGTTCAGACTTGTGCCCCCCCATCGCTCTGAGCTGGAACAACACAACAACACATCTGTCTGAAAAGAGTCATAATTTAAAAATGATTCTCTGCTATGAATCCTTTTTTTTTCCCCATCGCTGGTGTTGAGATGTTATCCTGTTTTGCCGTCACAATAACTGAAGTATAATAAGACATTTGATGTGGAATTAAACAAGACAAAGTACAAGACAGTGGATTTTATTAAACTGGCCACATTCACATACGTGTTTTTCTACAATGACGCGTCCGATACACAGTTGATGCTTTGGTTACATCCACAACTAGATGGCAGCTTATTCACTTAGTGATCTGGTTGAGTGTGGGCTGCTCTGAGCAGATTTTTTATTTTTTTTTATCCCATTTTTTAAAAGTTCAATGTTATCCACATGAGCAGTGCAGAACCAAGAACTCCACTGTGGAGAAGCTGATGAATGAAAGATGAGACTCCATTATCTCTGCGCTGGACAGATGTTTTATAAAGCAGATACATCCATGATGAAATCCTGCCGTTTTTAGCAGTTTCTCAGGAGCAGGTGGTAATCCTGGATGTTGCTGCCTGCGGTTTCTGTCCAGAAAGAATTGTTCAGTCTTCATTTAAGAATCTGTGAGATTCAGCAGTTTGAAAATGTGCTTATCCTCACCCTGTCGTCGTGTGCGCAGTGATTTGAGCCGAAGAGTTGAGAGTCTGATTGTTGGGGGACTGCAGCTCCATCTTCCAGAGGAGCCAGGTAGATGCCACCATGTTTTTTTGACTTTTTGAGCCAGGCTGCCGTGACAGTTTCTCATGAGCATCGACATACGTGTGTGAGTTCACAGACCAGAGTTTATCCGAGTCGATATCATTTCAGGAGGTAGAAATTCATTTCTTCACCTTTCTCCTCTCAGCAAAAAATGTCCTTTACTTGCCGTTGTCATGGTGACCTTATCTTGTGTGTGCTTCAAAGTGCTTGTGTGTGTGTGTGTGTGTGTGTGTGTGTGTGTGTGTGTGTACCTGTGGACTTGCTCCATTAATGGGGACGACCATGTTTGAAGTCCCCCCGGCCTCCGAAGCATGCAGCTCCAAGGTGTTGGGTTTAAATGGCAGAAAGGATTAACATACACGGTGTGGATTTTAGGGACGTCCCATTTTAATTGTGAAAATGTCAACAGCCGATCTAGTCAGTCTGAGAATGAGGATTACACCGCGAGATTCAAAGCTGCTTTTAAATGCCAACGAGTTTAATTGCATGGAATTAATCAACTTGTCAGGATTAAACTCCGGCAACTACAAACACGAGAGATTTTCCAACATATTAATTTCTATTAGTCACGAGAGAAGATTTAACAGCTGGGTGTTTGGTTTCCCCCCCACACCTGGGAGGCATTCTGGAAACCCCAACGCTCAGAGCCAAACGGTCGCTGACCAGCAAACCGCAGGATCCGCTTGCAGACAAGACGCCACGACTTCAAAGGTCAGAACGGTGGACGCGGTTACGAGTAATAGCCACTCATGGTGTGATTAGACAGAAACACACAGTAGAACACACACACACACACACACACACACACACACACACACACACACACACACACACACACACACACACTGGGTCTTGCCTTACAGATGACCGGACTATCTGTCACAGAGAAGTTCATCTCCCACTGCTCAGAAGGTCAAGAACATTATCTCCATTGACACGGCTGCCAGCCGCCCTCACCCTTCCCTCTCTGCAATGTCTGGCCCAAAGGAGGAGATCAGCTTATACTACTAGAATCTTCTGCCGCCTCATAGTTTGTTTCAGGTCTATGGGGCCCATTTTCAAAAGAAAAATAATAGAACAGATCATTTTGACCTTGAACTCATTGACCTTGACTCATTTGCTGTGAAGACAGTATTGTCACCTTCTTAAAATATTGGCATAAGGACATTTTTTGTCTAATTCAGCTCTTTGTGATGATTTGTTTCATTTTTTTTCAAAAAAAAACAAAAAACTTGAAAATATGACATAGGCCATTATTAGAAAGTGAAAATTGTCTTTGTGACCCTTCACCCACTCGACACATTTATATTATGTTCACGATGCAGTTTTGTACGTGCACCTCTTCAAAGTTGGTAATCATGGCCAACATCCCTACTGTCCTCCATGCTGAAGAAAGGGGAAAATGTATAACTAGTGAGTACCATTATGACTAGTAACAGTCATGACTAGTAATATCATTATTATTAATTATCATGTATAATAACAACAAATCTAATTATTATGAGTATTATTTATATAATACATATGTTTATTATTATTATTACTAATAATAAATAATGAACATGAAAAGCCTTCTTTCACTTCATTTAGATTGTTTTTTTTTTTTTTTTTTTTTACAAAAAATGCATGTATTCTGTTTTACAACAGGTTGAAGGGAAGTAAACATGTCTTAGGTATTTTGACATAAATTGTTATGTTTGCATTAATTAAGAAGCCAATTAGACAGTTGAACACTGACTATGTACCAAAAATACCACACAAGGGTTAAATGAATATGGATGTTTGTTTTTACACTTGACACTGACAGTGGTATCAATCTGATGGACAGCTATGTTCCATGTGCCCTTGATTTATTCCCTGGATCTTGTAGTTTATAGGAGTGAAACAATATCAAATAGCACATTTGTTGGAGTTTATTTTTAGCCACCAGTCTGGTGCACTTGGACAGAGCGTGAAGGTTTGAGTGAAATCACAAAGAACAAAGTCACTGCCAGAAACAGGAGACCTCCTTAGGTCATCAGCGACACGGTCGCTCAGTTTGAGGCGGATTGGATGAAACGAAGCAAACACCAACGTTCATACGTAGAAATTCCTTCTCTTGTCAGAGAGATTCACCGGCATTAGTTGTTTGTTTTACAACGGCACAGAGAACGGTACACAACAGGATGGGGCACCGTCACTCTCTGGTAGCTGCCAGTCGTTGCTGTTGACGGTCAGGTACATTGTCACAAGCGTCACCTGATCCCCCCCCCCCCCCCCCACACACACACACACAGTAACAGCTAGCAGGTTCCAGGACTGATAATTACACCCCTGTGAACTATAACACAAATGTTCTTGTGTGATTTCATTACATGACGACCTCTGTCTGTTCATTCACGCTCCCAGAGATTTACAGAGGTAACATAAGGGCTCGAGAGAGAGAGATGAAAAACAAGTGTCTGGATAAGAAGAGATGAGATGTGAGAGAATGACGAGGACTCTTAGACCGATTTAAGTCTTGCTGACAAGAGTGGCCATGAACCCTGATTTTTTGGTTTTATCATCACTTTCCTTTCCTCCTCTGCTCCATCTCACTTATGCAATAATTTGTCTATATTTATGTCTTTTCTGCATTGTTCCACTAATTCTTTTCTCTCTTTCATCTCGTCCTCCGTCCATTCTTCTCTCTCACACCTCTTTGGCTCCCCAATCCACCTCCATCTCTCCAATTCTTCTTAAATCTTCACTTTCTACCCCCCCTTCTTATCATCTGTTCCCCCTCACATCATATTTCCTTCTTTTTTTCCAAACTCCTTTCTCCTTTTCCTCATCCATCTGTCTTTCTTTCACACAGTGATTTGTGCTGCAATGTGGATCCCGGACATTTTGCCCCCGCTCCTTCTCCTCCTCCTCTCCATCCTGTTGCCGGGCTACAGTTGCCGGGCGGCGGACATTCCGGAGGACACTACATCAGAATTCTCAGTCAGACTGTACCACCAGCTACAGGCAGAGGGGGGTCAGGACAACATCATTTTTTCCCCGCTGAGCGTGGCCGTGGCCCTGGGGATGGTGGAGCTGGGATCCAGGGGCGCTTCACTGGAGGAGATCCGACAGGCTGTGGGGTTCAGCCACCTGCTGCCAGGTGACACGCACCTTCCTCAGTGAGAGTTGGATCCAAGTCCGGAACCTGAAAACATCTCATCTGTTTTTTTTTTTGAAAATGTTATCACCTCCAGGAACTGAATGTGCTTGTGTGACTTTCCGCTCTCCAGGTGTGGAGTTCGCTCTGCTCCAGAACCTGACGGCGGCTCTCTCTGACGATGACAGCCACGACGTGGTCCGTTTTGCCAACAGCCTCTTCCTGCAGGAGGGTGTGACCTTTAACCCCGAGTTCCTGCATCTGATGAGGAAATATTTCAAGGCCAATGTGGAGACGGTAGACTTTAGCGAATCAGCCGCGGTGGCTGAACACATCAACAGCTGGGTGGAGAACCACACAGAGAGTGAGTAAGAACGGGAAGGAAGGAAAAGATGAATGGGGGCGGGCTAGGAAGATGTCCAAATCCGCTCTGGAGCTTCTGCTAGCTGGCGCATTAGCAAAATGTCATCATGTCCAAACGTCTCCCTGCAGGTAAGGATCGAGAGCTGCTGTCAGCGGAGGATTTCAGCAGCGTGACCCCGGCTGACGCTGGTGAATGCCGTCTACTTCAGAGGCTCCTGGAAGAACCAGTTCAGACCAGAGAACACCAGAACGTTCTCCTTCAGCAAAGACGACGGCTCCGAGGTCCAGACGCAGATGATGTACCAACAGGGAGACTTCTACTACGGTAGGAACAATCAGTTGCGTGTGTGTGTGTGTGTTTCATGAGCCCTTGAATTCCCAGCTCCTGTTTCCTGAGGTTATTTAAAATGTTAATCTTCTATCTAAATTATTCATGTTGGGAATGCTACTCCCCTAAAAGCCTTTTCTTTTCTCGCTCACTGAGCTCTGCTGATACAATTTACACAAACTGAAACTCCATTGCAAGATCCAGGAGACGAAGAAGATTATTTAAAAATCCCACTGAGGTCCACACTAATAAAATATGTATTTTTTTTTTCTCTCTGTGTCAAAAGCATCTGACCCCAAAACATAATGAGTTCTTCCTTCAACTAATTTTCATGAAAATTGCTTCTGTGTGATGCCACTGTCGGACAAATGATATTTATTTTAACAACAACAATTTAACATAATAAGTTATTGTGGAATTAAACATTATTTTGGAGAATCTTTTCAAAGACACGATGATCCAACTAATGAGTTGAATGTTTGGTCACAGCTTATTTTCTTTTTTTTTTTTTTTCAAATCTATCTCTGAACATGACATGTTCATGTTGCGTCACTGCCTACGTCCACTTGGCACCTTCTGATTTATTGTCTGAACTAATCTATTTCAATGTCAGTGCTGTTCTAGTTTGGGGTTTGTGCTGTCTTTGCTACACCGCGAGTCATTTTTACATTTTTTTTCTGAATGTTTTTTTTTTAATCTGATGCGCTGCCAAAGACAGTTACATCATATTCATACTGCACCGTTACTTAAAGTGGTGAATTGGAGCTGTGTTGGTGCAGCCTGTGGTGTGTGTGTTTGTGTGTGTGTGTGTGTGTGTGTGTGTGTGTGTGTGCGCACACTAACACCTTCATTCACAGGCTGCGCACATACTCGTCGACACGCAGATGAAGAACATCTGTGCGTGTGTGTGTGTGTGTGCCCGTTTGTTGGCGTGCTGCGTGTGCATGAAAGAAGCCGAACAAGGACGGGTCCTCGGGGAGACGGCTGTGTTTTCACTCTCACTCTGAAGCACGATTATACTGTTAAGTCAAATGTTTGCGGAAGCCACACCCTGTTTACTGCTGCAGTGCTCGCTCTGCCTCAGACACACTCAGAACGGGAGATGTTGTTCAGGAGCTAAGGGAGAAGAAGCTTAAAAATAAAACAAATCTTCTATCTTACACTGAAAATATACAAAACCCCTCTGATTTATCTTCTCATGGATGGAAAAGTTGGTCACCCCTCTCTCCGGTTGAACTTTATCCATTCATACAAATGTGTTCATGTGGGACCACACGCAGTTGTCTGAGTGTGTATTTGTAATTAAACTGTGTGTTTTCTCCTGGATCTACACTAAGGAACCAGAGACACAGTCCACAGCCTGTGAAGTAACACGTCATTGGTTTTTAATTAGTTTGCAGCAGAATTGACCCGTTACAGTGGATCAATGCTCCCAAACACGCTTACGTCTGCAGTCGCTGCTGCTGCAGAGGAGTTCACTGACTCGTACACGAGCTGAAGCTTTGACGTCTCCCCGACAGGTGAGTTCAGCGACGGCTCCCAGGAAGCTGGTGGTGTGTACCAGGTTCTGGACATGCCCTACGAGGGAGAGGACATGTCCATGATGATCGTCCTGCCTCGGCAGGAAGTGCCGCTGGCTTCGCTGGAGCCAATCATCAAAGCCCCCCTGCTGGAGGAGTGGGCCAACAACGTCAAGAGACAGAAGGTGGAGGTCTACCTGCCCAGGTAACACACACACACACACACGCTGTAGACACACATTGGTGATATGAATTCTGACATGACAATTTCTCCATTGCTCAGATTCAAAGTGGAACACAAGATGGACCTGAGGAACATTCTGCAGGAGCTGGGGATAAAGAGCATCTTCAATACAAACGCTGACCTCTCCGCCATGACAGGTGACACCCTCATCAACACAGCTGTATCTCAAACATACGCACATATTATCATATACCACAGACACATAGACCTCACTGACAATAAAGGTGTAAACACAAATAAACACATTTCATGTAAAGGAGCGTTTCAAGTCAACCTCATAGGTCATGGGGGGGGGCGTCAGCCAAAGCTTTCACTGTACTTACAGTCATCGTATTACACCTGTGAGCTTCAGTTGCCATGGTTACACAGGCGCTGCTCATTCAGTCCCATTCTGGAACACAGCTGGAAATCCATCCACCAAGTAGACAATCGTGCTGAGGCAACGGAGAACTTGATAAAACGATGAAAACGTCAAGGTGACCGAAAGAAAGGTGATCAAACCTTAGAATAAAATGATAAAATGCTAACATATAAATTTGTACTAATGTTTATCCACGTGGCTACAGTCTTTAAGAAAATGTTCCACACCTGGTTTGGTCTTTAGTGCATCATGGCTCCTTCTAATTCAGCCATATTCTTATGGAACTGGTGTCCTCGAATCCTCAGTGACCTTAGTATAAAGTAAATATGAAAAACAACAAGAACGCGCTGGTTGTAACAGATGTCTGCTCAGTACAACAGTAAGACACTTTCTTTAACAACTGTGTCTGAGCAGTTTGTTCGTGCGGATTAGCCGTTGTAGTATTTGGATTGTGAAACACACTCGGGCTGCTCCGCACATCTTGTTCTAACAGCTCAGCTTGTTCTCCGAGGACATGATGTGACTTTGGCAGGTAGGTTGATGAGAGTGGGCTTTTTGGAAGAAAAAAAAATGTAAAAAATGAAATTGTCCTGAGGGCCATACTTTCTAACGTATTTGAAAAACAAAAAACAGTTGCTAATAGAGTAGCAGCAGTACTGTGACATACGATATTATTTATTGGAACAGACACTTTGTTCTTGTTTGCTGCAGTATGACATCATCAGACATCAGCATGCAGCTGTACATGCCGCAGTTTTATACTCACATCAGCATCAACAGCTCATCTCATCTTTGTGTTCCAGACGACAGGGACCTTTACGTCGGGAAGGCGGTGCAGAAGGCCTATCTGGAAGTGACTGAGGAGGGCGCCGAGGGAGCGGTTGGATCAGGTGGACAGAATCTTCATCATCTCAGAGTGCAGCTCATAGATTCTGGTCTTAAGCTCAGGTCTCCTCTGTTCTCAGGAATGATCGCCCTGACCAGAACGCTGGTGCTCTACCCGCAGGTCATGGCTGACCACCCGTTCTTCTTTGTCATCAGAAACCGGAGAACAGGTCCTGAGTGTACTTAATGTACAAGTGTGACATTTGTGTCCCATGTCTTTGTTTCAACCTGTCTCTCCTCCTTCCAGGGTCCATCCTCTTCATGGGCAGGGGTCATGACCCCCGAAGTCATTGAGCCCAAAGACCCTGACTTTGACTCAATGTAACCGGGCATCACTCAGTCTCGGCCCAATCGGATCCTGGCGTCATAAACGCTGCCTGTCGTCTATCCACATTTCCAGCTGTGTTTTATACTCTTTCTGACCAACGACAAATGATCTAAACCGGATATTATATATTATATTATATATTGAGATATGACATTTAATGTGACTGTGTTTTGATACTTTAAACACTTGTATAAAGGAACGCAGAAAGAGGAAGATGTAAATATTGCGTAAGAACAGGGAGCGCACGACATGTAATCCACGCAGAACCCCTTTAAGTTCAGCAGCTTCACACTCACTTTGTTCCATCGGCTCACTTACACGAGACCGTTTGAACCCGGGCGATGTGCACGCTGTACGTTTCACACGTTAATTACATCCTGTGCATTTGATATTGTGTTCTATATACACATATGAGCTCAGTATTTATTGCAGAAAGAGAAGTGTCGCTATCCATCCGAGTTTATATCCCCTTCAGACAGTATTGTAATCAACTTGTGGGCACATTCGGAACCGCTGATGAACTACCGGGAATTTGCCCTTATCACATCGGAGTGGTTGATGGATCCCCAGCTGGGCATGTCACAGGTGAGCAGAGGGGACTGCGACACCGATGCGCGGGTTGCTATAGAGACCAACTTGCGAAGGAAGGCACAGTGAGAAGGATCTGATGTACAAACAGGGAGAAACACCAGCTGTATTCAGTCTTTTACCTCAATAAAAACATAAAGGGTCCCATTAAAACAGTTGTGTTGAGTTGAGTTGTGGTCTGTGCACTGAAAAGGATATTAACATGATAAATAAAGATAAATAAACTGAATTAAAAATTGAACCTTCACAAGAAAAAGGCCCTTTAGGATATTAATAGAATAACCATTAACAATAAAATACCATTGGTTTCTACATCCAGTAAGAAAGATGACATAGTCATCATCAGATCTCAGAGGGAGGGGAATGACACCTGCTGGTTGATTCTGTTGACGTCAGCTCCTGAGGACCGGTGTGTTTGTACAAACATTCAAAGACAATCCAGACTCTGTCCTTCAGTAGTCATCAGTCATCAAAAACCTCCCTCACTGGACGTTCATGACGTTGTTAGCAAAATCTACAGCGTGCAGGGATGAGTACGGATAACGTTCATTTATGTCACCCGTTGTCCGCTGTAGGGACATTTTGTCAGAGATTGACTGACTCTTAAAGTGTGATGGGGGAGAGCGACAAGGAATGCAGATGGGGTGAAGTGGATGTGATGTCGGTATGGAATCAAAGACGACTTTAAAATGTTACTTTGTTCTGATATTCAATGATATATTTGTATTTGTGACCCTTCAAAATGTGCATGTTGAGCCACAAATGTCCAGGTCGGTGCAAACGCCACTTCTGACCTTTGGCAGCAATATTCTTCAATTGGTAAAACGAAGCAGTCTTACATAACGACACAGCGTGACCAACCTCCGACTTCGACTTTACATCCACATTTGAGCACCAGCTTGCTTCACCCTTTTTCTGATTCTGTTGTAAGAGAAAAATTAGAATCAGTCAGCAGCAGTTGCCATCAAGTATTTCATTCAATTCAATAATTAAATATGTGTTAATCAAATCTATGGGAGCAGAGAGTCCTTTTGTTTCTACCTCCCCCCTGTGATACACCTGAGCACTGTTGCTAAGCAACAAGCAGCTTAGTGGCAGGCCTGCACTTCAGAGACGTCTCACCTGACTACAGAAGCTGGACCGCTCCAGTGTCAGCGAGACAACGGCACACTCCATGGGTAACGGGTCCGACAGAACCACCCACGATGTGTTAGAGACCAGAAGGATTTACCTGCAGACGGTCGGGACATGTCAGAGAGGTGAGCCCAAACCAGCCGTGTGTGTTTCTGAGGATCAGGTAAGATATGTAGCCTGCAAACGTACGTGTCTGTCTCAGGTGTCAGCAGAGGCCGATGTCACAACAGGAGACTGGTTCAGACAACATGAATGTCTTTGTTGTTGTGTTGAACTCGACAATAAACATTCAGATGATGAACTTATTTATTAGAAAAAATACGAAACATGGCCAACTGTTTTACACCATTGTGCCACCGACAAATTATGTGTCATGGTTTTTATTAGGTGTCTCGGAACACGACCTTATTATTATTATTACTATTACTTCTACAGTTACATGTTAAGATGCTGTAAATGACCACACCACATGTAATATATATATATATATATATTTCAAAACAAGGCATTCATTTGTGTACTTACCAACAGCCAAAATGTTTCTAATGTTCAACTGTTTACTTAAGGTAAGAGTGTGTGTCATCGTCACCTCTCAATAGTGTCAAATAATAATAAAACTACAGTAAGGGTGAGGAATTGTGAAATAAATGACCACAGCAACAAGTAACATTAAGACATGGCAGGACGACATTATCAGAAACAAACATTGCAAAGCAGCATTCATTTCCTAATGTGAGTTTAAGACAAGTTAACTAGGTCAAGAACTATCATTACTGGCTACAGTGACAATGGCTGGATTATCTGTTTGGTGCTGTAAGGTGTTGGAGAACAGGGACTAGTGACCATTCGAAGCTAACGGCCACCGCTCAGGTCTCTGGTCTCAGGTCTCTGGTCTCAGGTCTCTGGTCTCAGGTCTCATGGCTGCTATGGTGAAGGAACCTCATGGGCATTGTCAGTCAGACCCAGTTACCTGTAACTCGAACCTCTCGGCCAGTGGTCAGCGTCTCAGTCCACAGCCGGGCATCTGTTACAGACAAACACAGCACAGCTCATCTTCAACCCTGGGCCAAACAAGTAATCATGTACCAGATGACCTTACCGCCCCCCAGCCACACACACACAACACACACACACACACACACACACATGTCGGACCTAGAATCCCACCTTTTCTCCTGTTTCTATCGTTCAGTTCCTCAGGTGTAAACACTCTCAGTGGCAGTTTTCCCAAATCCCACTCGTCCCAGAGCTCTGACCTCGGTGCCACACACACACCGCTATCTGTGGACCAGAGTCCTGATTCTGGGCTAGTATCCACTCCTGTAAGTAACACACACACACACACACACACACTGCTGTAAACTCCATTCCTGCTGTATTATAATATTCCACACACTAAAAAAGTGGGTTAAAGGATTTAGACTACAGGTCTGGGTTCCTGGCTTCGTGGTTTGCATGCTCTATCCGCGTCTCTGCGGGTACTCCAGAGTTCCCACCTCCATAAGCATGCCCGTCGGTGTGAATGTGAGTGTGAACCCATCTTGGCCCATTTACAACTGGTATTGGCCCCCAGCATACAACTTAACATAAGATGACGAACCAAGGCTACATACAAAAAGAGTCAGTAAGTCAGCGAGAATATGTTATGGAAATGGAAATATAAAGCAAAAAGTACAATATACTGTAATATGGTAGATATACAAATGAGAATCAGTATTTTATTGAGCCCAAATAACAATTGAATGTTATTCTATTCTTTCTCATTCTTTGTTTTATGTATAGAATATTTTCATCCTTTAAAAAAGTATAATTGTAAATCCGATCCGTCAGGTGAAGTGGGGTCCTCCTGTGTCTAAAGCGACAGACAGTCGTGTACAGTTTCACAGACAAACTAAGGTTGAGTGACACGAGTGCCCTGGGTTCAAAAGGTCAGTTGGGGTGAAGTGTTTTACAGCATAGCTGGACGAACAAGCCTGGCTGGGACATTGCAGTGAATGAGTCAGGTGATCTTGTATGGTCACGTGACACCTCCGACTAAAACAACATGAAGGAGAGAGCGATAGTGGGTCTGCTGAGTGTGAGAAGATTCCAGTTCCCAGGTGACAATGAAACAGCAGCGCCCATCAACCAGTCTGAGACAGACAGAGTAAGAACTTCCTCCCAGTGGAAGTATCAGTATGTTTCGATGGGTTCACAAATGACCCACTTCAGCAGCGTAATAAACTGCTCAGTCTACGTCGCCGCGCTAATAGGGAGATAAATTAGGCGGTAAATTGTTGTGTCCCCTTTTTTTCCATTTCCACTTCTGAAGCTCCTTTTTTTAAATCAAGTGTCATTGTGGTGAATTCAACTCTTCAGTACATTTGGATTTAATTCAGTGGAAGGATGTGACTCATCACTGGTGGATGAGTTGCCATGGCGTCCAAGTCATCTAGAGATGCTCCGACCACCTTGTTAACAATCCTCTTCTTCTTCCGGTAGCTTCCCTCCAGTCGGTTTCCGATTTGTGTCTTGGCATCACCTGGAGCAGTGTGACGTCACTGGAGACCAGCTGACCTGCCCGAGGGTCCGAAAAGGTCTGGATGAAAAGGAACACATCTTGACACTTTGGTTTGTATAATCTGAAAATAGTCTGTGACAGTTATGGTGGTGAGGAGGACCCAAAGGAAAGAGACAACTAAGGCTCTTTTATTGAAAAAAAAAAGTGTAGAAAAAATAGACACGGGTGAAACACAAACGGACACAGATGAAAGACAAGAAAACACAATGTGGTACTGGTGTCAGCTCCTTAGGTCGCATGACAGAAACATAGAAGGATTATGGTAAACGTAGGGTCACGTCCGGCCTCGGGGAACCGTGTGTAACACGGAGGGGCTCCCTCTCTCCCCGCTACCGAGGACGACCAAGGTCGCAGAGCTGCTGTCCAACAAAAGATCAGTTTATCTGAACACATGTGATAGTCTTAATCTTCAGGATGAGCTTGGCTCAAAACAACAAACAAAACCATCTGCATAAGGCTGCTAACTTCCCTGAACAAAAACAATGGTGAAACACACATAAACAGGAGAGAAGGATTGAACACCACGAGCTACTCACCCCTACCCCTACCCAGACTGCTTAAACATTTCACATAGTACAAAGCACATTCACAACAATACAGAGCCTGGTGCCGTTGGGAGCAGGGCCAAGAGAAGAGAGAGAGAGACAGAGAGACAGAGAGAGAGAGCGCCTCAAGTGGTTGCCATTTTATAGCCGCTCCCACCTATCACCATCTCAGCAGTCAGCTCCGGGAAGGACACCCACCATGGTAGCTCCACCCTCAGGCAGGGAGGAACGACAACTCAGAAAAACAATCGAATTATGACCCCAGGGTCAGAACAGTAGAGTTTCACTGACATTTCACAGGAAATTACTACGCAACAGTGACAATGGAAGAGATGACGACTGCAGACGTTCACAGTACGCTGGAGTCTTGTCCTCACAGAGGTGCAACCTGAACACTTTTAAAAACGCTTTCCGTGTACACAGAGTTGTCTCCAGATATGTTCACACATGCACATATGACGGAAGCAGACTTAAACAATAGTGGATCAATCTTATAGAACCCAGAGGACCTCCCATCAACTCACTCCACATTCAGGCCCTGACGGGGGTAAACAGACACAACGTGAAGACACAAGTACACACAGACATGAGACCCCCAGGGGAACAACTCCAAAGGTCCACATACTACATCTGTTCAAAACAGAACGGAACCATGACATTACCATGATCAAATGGAGCAAGAGAGAGGGATGAATAAATGATGTACCCTGAATCAAATCTGATGGAAACAAAAGAACCTTTGTGTCCCAGTGGGAGTTTCTGTCTTGCTGCAAAAATACATGATAACTAATGTTGAAATTCAACTGCGCTTCCACAAATAATTCCTAAAGCACAAACATCTGATGTGATTTTTTTTGTTCATTTAATATTTTACTTTTACTTTCAATGAGAAGAAGAAGATTTAAATACAGTAGAAGTTTATTGTTTTATTCCCTCACTGGCTGACAGTGGTTTTTAATAGTTGTATTGCTGTCTGGTAAAGGGCCGTTGGAAGAGGGACCTACTGCAAAGAGAGGAGGCTGAAATCTGCTCGGGCACAAGGAGGAGGAAGAGGAGGGATGATGAAGGGCAGAGGTGGGAGGAGAGGAGGCAAGAGAACTGGGAAAACTGCCTGGTAAGATGACACGTGGGATTTCAGAGACGTAGAAGAAGAAAGTGACAAATGAACATCTTGAATGTTCTGTCAAATATCTCTTCTCAGGAGTTAAATCTATCCTACCAGGACCTGGGAGATCCGTTCCAGCAAGAGAACTTCCTCCGTATCCTCCGCCGGTTGATCCGCGTGGAGCAGCTTCAGCTGGTTGACAACTCTCTCACCAACCTGAGCTCCGTACGTCTGCCCAGGTGTGTAGCTCCTACACGCTCCTCTCCCCACGACTCAAGCCCCCGACGATGCAGAAATCTGAAGTCTGTGCTTCTTGGGACAGGTGCAGGGTTCTCAATATGCACCGTAACCACCTGGGGTGTTTCCGTCAGCTGCCAAAGCTCCCGGCGGTGGAGCACCTGTGTCTGTCCTGAGAACGCCATCGGTTCCCTGGGAGGACTGGGAGCTCTCAGCAGCAGCCCACTGTGCAGCCTCACCCTGACCCACAACCCAGTGACCTTCACTCAGGACTACCGCGCACGGTGATGACGGCCGAAAATGTCAGTTCATCAGGCCCATCCCATAATACCCGCCTTGGACCGATCTTCTCCCTCCCGTTGCGTTTGTGTCTGTGCAGCGTGTTCTCTTGTCTGCCAAACCTGGAGATCCTGGATGGGATCCCGAAGCTGCCTGAAGACACTCGGCCCACCAGACTCCAGTTCCCAGAAATAACCAGGATGTGCATGATTTTGTGACACGGTTTGACGGATGCGTACAGATCATGTTGGTTTGAAGCCCTCATCAAAGCAGAAACAGGGCTGCACATGAGGTTTTATGTCTTTTACAAACTGTTGCCAAAGTCTTTTTAGGCCCAAAATACACTGACAGGAGCTGTAGTGGTTGTGAACTCAAATGTCATATAAATCACTTTTGGAACGTGACAATAAAATTCTTTGTACGCAAATTTGGATAATAAAGATGAACATATTTTTCTTTTCTGGGTGTTTTGTTGAATTTGACAGAATGTGATGCAGAGATATTCTCCCTGATGGAGGGAAGAAAGAGACGTCTAGATTTCTACATGACTCATCACTAATTATCTCTCAGGACATTGCTGAGTCAGCACATTACACACTGCGGTGAACATGAATCGCTGAATTTGACTTTGGATCTTGCATGGGAGCCCAGCCGGGACGTGCAGTGTACACTGAGGTTTACATCTCAATCCTCTGTGTGTCAGCTGGATGTTTGTGCCATTAATAATGGACTACTTTGGCAGAAACAAAACAGATCTGGAACCACCCGAATGAATCAAGCAAAAGAAAGGCGTTTGGAGTCAAAACAGACTGAGATCTGCTTTTGTATTTGTATTGAAAGCGAACAGTGTGTGAAATCCTCATCAATGTTGCATTCGAGGACACTGGAGCCTCCACTGCAGGGAAATACGTTGTGGATTTAAGTGCCCACCTGCTGGTTGAGGACTCATCAACAGGAGGTATGTTACCTTTTAAAGGACATACAGTGAGTTACCGTTAGCACTGGGCAGATGTTGGTGGTATATGTGAGTGTGTCATCACACATATATCCATCTTTGAACATGCTCTGGAATGAGGTTTTAAGAGGCAACCAGAGTCCTCCGATCTCAGTAAATCATGTTTCCATGGTAAAAATGGAGGGATGGAACCCCACTTCACTTCCATAGTCTGTACAGATTTCATTTAAAAATACAACAAAGTATGTCACATAAAATGCAGTGCTGCACAGACGCACACACACACACACGCACAGATGTTTCCCCTGCAAGCTGAATTTGACATATAAAAATCAGCAGTATTTTTTCCTTTGATAATGGCATTTTCCACACTGCACTTGACATGCAGGACACAAAGTCTGGCCAACACACACACACACGCACACACACACACGCCTGAACAAGCACTCATCCATACCAGTACACAGAAACAGTATGTGCCCTCTCTTCCCTCACAGTAAAGCAGCGAAACACAATATAAACTGCCGATATCTCTTTAACAAGCCCACAGCCGGGCACAAACAACCAGTTACATGCCTCATTGGGATTCACTTAAGTGTGGAAGATGGTTGGTGCATCGTGCAGAGTGAGCATGTGGAGTCAGAGATCCAACTAAATCTCCTGCTGATGAAGGAGATTATTGCTGCTGTTGCAGAGAGGTGGTGTGGTGAGCGGACTGGATCCGGGTCAAGAAGAAGAGCTGGTTACTGTAGTTTGTGAGTTCGACTCCGGCACATGAGCAGCATTCCTGCGTGGTCATTTACTGATGAGATGATGGCAGAGAGGGAACAATGTCAGGAATGTGCAGCGGCCATCAGTCTCTGACGTGTCCAAACTATCGAGACAGAGGCTCCAATGCAATGTTTGTGGATTGTCATGGCAAAACGTGTGTTTGCGTATGTTCAAACTGGTTCGTCCCTCCTCACACTGCGCCCCCTAGTGTTGTGGATCAGTTCTACGTTCCCCCACTGCCTGCTACTGTCAAAAGTGTGCGTCTCCCTCGGGTGCACTGTGAGTGTGGTAATGAGACACCTGTTCTCTACCAGCTTCCCACGATTCCTCTGGGGAGATAAAAAAACTCACGACGGCAGAGCAGCGATGAGAAGAAAAGACGAGGGAAAGAGTGGGAGACACAGCGAGAGGGAAGAAACAGATAAGAAGCAAGGATGACGATAACTGAGAGGGGGAAGCAGAAAGAGAGTGAGAGGAGGAGGCATGATTTAATTGTGTGCT